>NW_020897725.1:11101631-11114853 GCF_003984885.1 Neopelma chrysocephalum | reverse complement strand
CTCCAGAGGGCTCGCACCCGCTCCCGGGAGCCCCGATCCCGGCTCTCCAGAGGGCTCGCACCGATTACCGGAGACCGGCAGGGCCGGGCCGCTGCCGCCCCCTCCCGGCACCGCTCCCGAAGTGACGCCAAAGCCTTTCCAAAGTCCTCCAGAAACAGTTCCACGCAAAATGGAACATGCATAATGACTTTTCTAATACCTAGGGCCCTACTAATAATAGAGTTCTCTGACAGAGATGCATCCAAAAACCTTCCTGTGCAAGCTACATCGTCAGGATTTCTGCATCACTACATATAAGATGCTCTATCAGTATCCTACTGGAAAACCCACTGTGGAAGGCTTGTGCTCTTCCCAAAGTGCACCCATAATCGTAGGTCATAATTGCCTGAGATCCCCAAATTCACAGAAGAAATAAGGCTGAAAAAAATCCTCAAAGGTCACTAACTGCCTGTCATGGATTAACCCCAGCTGGCAGCTGAGACCTACACAAGGTGCTCACTTCCCCCCAGGAGAATTCAAAGGGGAGAAGTGAGAAAACTCGTGCATGGAGATAAAGACAGTTTAATAGGTAAAGCAAAAGCCACGCAGGCAAGCAAAGCAACACAAAGAATTCATTCACCACTTCCCATGGGCAGGCAGGTGTTCAGCCATTCCCAGGAAAGCCAGGCTACATCACATGTAACAGTGACAAGGGAAGACAAACACCATCACTGAACTTCCTCTCTTCTCCCCCCCCCCCCCCCCCCCCCCCCCAGTTTTACATATTGAGTGACACCACGTGGTCTGGAATATTCCCTGGGTCAGTCATCATCAGCTGTCCCAGCTGTGTCCCCTCCTAAACTCCTTGTGCATCCCCAGCCCCCTAACTGGTGGGATGGGAGGAGCAGAAAAGACCTTTACACTGTGTAAGCACTGCCCAGCAGTAATGAAAATATCCCTGTGTTATCAACCCTGTTTTCATCACAAATCCAAAACACAGTCTCATATCAGCTACTAGAAAGAAAATTAACTCCACTCCAGCCAAAACAAGCATATCCCTCACAAGCACTTTAAAGGACTACACTTATTCCCAACACTTGTTTCATACGGTATAAACAGGTTTCCGTGAAGATGCAGGTGCCTGCAGAAAAAAGTCTAAAGAACAGACAGAGTAAACCTTAACAACATGATAAATCTTCTGGTGTATGCTTTCATACAGGAGGCCAATAAAAACCTAATCATTTTTCCAGACCATGGATGCATGGTGTAATAAAAAGGTCAAGGGTATATGATAAGTGAAAAGAATCTTTAAGACCAATTTGTGTTACACAAGAAAAATTGGACCACAATAGTCCTTTCCAGTCTTTGAGATCTAGTACTAAGGTGCTACATTTCACCTTGCAGACCAGACTAGGATATTACCAGGATAACTCTAGAGATGCAGTAAGTGTTAACTAGAGCTAAAGGTATCACTGCAGTCTATCTGCTGTGAAGCACAAAGTGAAGCAGCTTAGCTTCTCCAGACATTAGGCTTTAAATGGAGAAACTGAGTCAAATCATTAGGATCAAACTGTTTTGCTTTGAGAAACACCTCCAACTATCACAGAAGTTTTGGGGAACCCCTTTAAGGAAGGCAGAAAAAAAAGTCATCTGTGACCATGTTTCCTCAAAATTAGGACTTCTTGATCCTAAAAAAGCAGGCTGGAAGTAGTCATGAAGCAGTCAGATATTTAGTAAAGTAAAAAAAATAGTATCTGAACTTCCATGACTCAACAAATGGATCAAGAACATCATTGTCCAACTTTGTGAAGGCAATCCTAGCAGAGAAAAATCTGTTTTCCTTCAAACTCAGGAATGGATATGCAGTATGGTCAAGTATAACAAAGCCAAAGAACCAAAAAGACACAACAGATCTCAGTGCCTTTAACTTTCACAAAAGTGAAATTTATCATTTTGCATTAGTCTGAAGGTGAGTGGAGGAGAAAAGGGTGAGTTTTTTTACCTCACTGGTTTACCCCATGGAGTCGTATCACTGAAGTCTGCATCCAGGGCAACACATCATTTCTGCTTGGTAGCAGAAAAAAGACAACAAAAAGCTCCTCAGCCCTCTTATACTGTGAACCTGATCTCAGGGAGCAGAAACAGGGCTGCTGACCAGAAACACATCAGGATTGGTACTTAACCACCTCTAGTTAATTAGGACTCAGATCAAAAGGAACCAGTAACCTTTGTCCATTATCAGCAACCTGAAAAGGAGAAACATGAAAGGAAACATGACCACATTAAAAGCAGTCCTTCCATTTCTACATCTTTTAAAAACATTATTATCCCAAAGCAGCAGGAAAATTGGCTGAAAAAATCTAAAACTTTTTGCTTTCAAACACATCTACTTCTCAAAGTACTGCTACCAAATGATCTGAGGTAGTAAAAGGCTACAGACACATTTACACTCCAAGCATTCAGCAAATGCAGCTGCAGTGTCAAAATTGCTTCTGCTCTGACTTATAGAATCAGAGAATATTACCCACAAGAATGGGACCCGCAAGGATCATAGAAGCCAACTCCTGATCCTGCACAAGACTAGCCCATGAGTCACACCATGCACCTGAGAGTATCGTCCAAACACTTCTGAACTCTGTCAGGCTTGGTGCTGTGACCACTGCCCTGGGGAGTCTGTTTCAGAGCCCAGTCACCCTCTGGGTGAAGAACCTTTTTCTAATATCCAACCTAAACCTGCCCTGACACAACTTCAGGCCATTCCCTTGAGTTCTGACACCGGTCACTACAGAGAAGAGATCAGTGCCTGCCCCTCCTCTTCCCCTCACAAGGAAGTTGTAACTGCAATGAGGTCTCCCCTCAGTCTCCTCCAGGCTGAACAGACCAAGTGAACTCAGCTGCTCCTCATACAGCTTCCCCTCTAGACCTTCACCATCTTTGCTGCCCCCCTTTGGACATTCTCTAATAGCTTTATATCTTTCTTATATTGTGGTGTTCAAAACTACACACAGTACTCAAGACTTCTTCCAATATTCTTTGTCTTGTGTATAAAAAGGCATCTTCCTCTGACTATTTCCTTTGAACAATCCAGAGGGATTATTAAAGTTGAAGAAAATCAGTAAATCCTCAAAGGATTTGCAACTTCAGGTTTCCACTGTCACTATATTATACTAAGATCAGCACAGCAGCAGTTGTTATAACATTTTCTTTTGGATCAAGTACAATAGGTTTACTGAAATGATTTCTAATCTTTTAGGTTTCCAATTACTTTGTCAAGAAATTCTTCCTAGAAAATAAAGACCTATAAAAGAACACCTATACAAGCCAAAAAAGCAAAAGATTTACCATCTACAAGAATTAAATTGACATTTGTTTTCTGCCTTGCAACTTTGTTGATGTTGAGCTGCTACCTGAAGCCAAAAGTCTGATAAACACATCAAAATAAGAAATGAAAGGCAAATAGCAACTGAAGATGGAGAATAGGAAGGAAATCAATTTAACTTCCTAGTTTCTTATTAATTTTACCTTGACAATAAGGTAAAACAATGAAAAACAACAAGAGAACATAAAAGAACAATAAGTGATAAATATGACAAAGTTGAGTTCAAGCAAAGGAATATTTTAAGATAAGCATGCAAAGAATAAAACATGCACTGCTCAGCTGTTGAGACACAAAAATACATCACTCAGCCTAACAATGTTTCTTCATGCCATCTCTCCAATTGCTGCTCTTTAATTTGCTCCTTGTCATGAACAACCAGCCTATATCTACCATACAGCTCAACACTGACAGTTCAAAGAGCTTCACAATCTAGCTGAGATCAAATGTCCACAAATGCACCTCACTCAGAATCAAAGACGTCAAGACACGCAAAATCCACCAGCCCTTGTATCTGGCTCAAGAATTAACCATCCATTACTAAAGCACTCTGTTTTCATCTGTATTTTTTTGGCCAGACATTTCACCATCATTTTAAAGGGCCTTTTAGCATCTTTATTTACTTCTGAAGGCAGCCAGGCACACAAACCACAAGCCAAAGACCACTCTCACACATGAATCAGAGCAGCAAGAGGCCTACAGACCTTCTCAAGCTTGCAGAGCATCGTATTTTTACCATGATTTCCTCAAAGATTAAGACATACGGACTTCAGTACCTAGAATGTCACAGGAAAATGAAATTCCTGAGTCCATATGCCCTTATGGCCTTAGCTTAGGGCCATAAAGATATTAATTTTCTAGCTAGTGTTATACTTGAAAAATCACTCTCAGCTAGAAGCACGACTCAAGTAATTCCCACTGCTACAAGCCCTGCCAACAGCTCCCACTGCATGGGTGAGACTTGCCTTCCCAGGATTCAGGGGTAGACAACCCCACTTTATCAAGATATTCCACTTGCCCAGTAAAAGAGTCCTGTCCTTCATAATTTTCTATTTGAAAAACAGTATTAATAATGTAAATATTAAGCTTGTGAGATTCCTGCACAGTTCAGCTAAGAACAGTCAGTTAATTCACCATAAAATATTAGGTGCGTCAGTTACCAGTTAATCCATTTAAACATGCTTTTTACTGAACCTGCTAAGTACTAATTAAAAAGTCATGCAGTATCACACTGAATACTTTACAGAGGCTACTCAACTCTGAACTCTGATACCTGATTCTATCAAATCAAAGCACATCCTAAATTCTTTTGTTTCTTAATTATACTTGAAGTCAGAGAGGGGAAAAAATGCAGGGGCTAGAAAGGTCACATAGATAAATTTTTAAGTACTTGCAAGTAAAGTCAAACAAGCCACAGGCCAGAAGAGCAGCCACTCAGTGCTGTGACCTTCTTTCTGATTCCTCCAGTAAATAAGCACTCAGAAGGTTACAGTTTTAATTTGCATGGCTGGTGTCGAAAAGGATTGAAAGTGACAAACCATGTCAGTCTGCATTTGAAACCTTTAAATTCGATCTCTCTCATTGACTGCCAAAGTGAGTGTGCAAGTGAATTAGAAGTCAGCTTTGGACTAACTGTGATCGCCGGTGAGCGGCTGCAGGCTCAGTCATGCTCCAGAGCAGATGAGCCCAGGGCTGAAGAAAGTATGATTATCTTCAGCTGCATTTCACAGAAGCCCTGTTAACATGACTGGAATATCTGATAAATCACTTCCTCAGCCTTGTAGGAGACCAAGACTGAAATCTAATTTTTAATAGGCCCTAGGACTGTCCCAGTACAGTTTCACTACAGTAAAAGCAAAGAGCAACCGTGACAAAAATGTGAACTTCTGAAGTGTTACCAAATATGGATGGCTGAGATGAGGGACAGTCTCTGAAATATCCCTTCTCCCCTCCAAGACTTACTACTTTTCATGTTGCTTTAAGAAAACAGAAACAGAACCCAAGTCAGTCTTCCCTGGTTTGACAGTGCCAACATCACACCACATCCATTCCCATTTCTGTCACTCAAATTTCTCATCACACTTTGCCTGGCAAATACCCAATTCCACCAACACTTTCTTACATTGTTGTCCTCTAGTAACCAGACCAGAAGAGTTTTTTTCTAGTTAACCTCTAAGAAAGACAACTTAAAGTGACCCATTATCTGAAAAAAAATCTGAAGGGCACAAAATTTAGTATATCATTGAAATTAATAGGATGCTCCAAATAATTTTGAAACCCCCTCAGCTTTCTACAGCTATATCTTATTTTCAAAACACCTCTGACCTTTATGAAGTGTTTTGAAATCCTCAAAGAGCAGGACACTTGAAACAAGTATTGTTCCTGTGATTGATACTGAAATGAGAAATAAAGGAGAGTTTGAGGTTACACAGATGGAGTACATGTAAAACCATTAGGGACAGGGAATGAGTAGCACCATGTGTGTCTGTGACATGCCATGAAACACCTGTCCACACAGAAAAGTGGATGCTTCAGTAGCAAACTGATTATTTTTATCACAATATATGTATGTCATTACTCATAATCAACAATTTTTTTATAAGAAAAAGCTAGACACCCTTGCATACTTTGATTTATTCAAAGTTGTCCTGGTTTCAGCTACAATGATTTTCTTCCTAGTAGCTGGTATAGAGCCGTGCTTTGGATTCAGTATGAAAGTAATGTTGATAACACACTGATGTTTTTGTTGTTGCTAAGTAGTGCTTACTCTAAATCAAGGACTTTGCAGTGTCTCACACTCTGCCAGGGAGCAGGTGCTCAAGAAGCCCCAGAGGGAGTACAGCCAGGACAGCTGACCTGAACTGGCCAAAGGGATATTCCACAGCACAGAACATTATGCCCAGTATATAAACCAGGGGGATGTGGCTGTGAGCCACCGATCACTGCTCAGGGACAGGTTGAGCATCAGTCCACAGGTGGGGAGCAACTATATTGTCTATCACTTGCTTCTCTTGGGTTTTATTCCCCTTTTTTTCCTTTTCATTGCAATTATTATATTTTACTCTATTTCAATTTCTAAACCCACAAGTTTTACTCTTTTTTAATTCTCCCCACATCCCACAAGGGGACAGGGAACAAGTGGCTGCACAGTACCTAGTTACCAGATGGGGCTAAATCACAACAAAAATCAGTAACATACACAGAACCTTAATTTATTAAGCTCCTACTTCAGTCATTTTTACAAAGCCATCCCTTATCTGCTAAAAAAGAAAAAAAAAATCAGACCATTAATATCCCCCAGAAAGCAAAAGGTGAGTACACTTCCTCACACTATTCTCCCTGATACTTAGGGAGGTACTGTTCTGAGTTCCTGCTCAAAATTTGACACAAGACACAGCAAGCCTCTGCTGATCACTACCAGACATGTGGCTCAGGGAAGCCATTCAGCACACAGCTGGCACATACAGCCATCTACTGATAGGAAGGCTTGGTATTCCTGTGCATCATCTCGCTGACAGTTTGAAGGAAGCCTTGCCAACTTCAGATATTATCTCAAGTCTCAAAGCAGCTAAAATGAGCTTGTAAGGAAGAATTCCACAGGTCCAGTCCACATAGAAGAGTTGTCTTTCAACAATGGCACCAGGACCCATTATCTTCTGACATAAGGATTTCAGCAGCCCTAACTTTGATGACAGGATTCTCCTCACCTACCCATTTAACTTCACAAACAACTGCCAGGCACTCATCTTAATGTCTCCCCCTGTTACAAAATGTGTCTGGTATCAACATGTTTTATTTACAGTTAGCTTCTTCCATCTGCAGTTTCAGAAACTCCATCCAACATTCACAAAATATTTGTCATGAATCAATAATATACACAGATGTGAAAGATGATAAAGTAACTTTTCTCTTACAGATCTTTCAATATTTTTAGAGCATTAGTCTTGATCCAATTTATGACAATCAACATTACACTTGCACGTTTACTAATGTTTATATACAACCCCAAGTGCAAAGTCAGCCTTCAAAATAAGGCTTGATTGTATAACTAGCATTACCTCCACATAGAGAAATAGTTTTCAGATTTTGCATAAAGATGAGCACCTGAGAGTCACAAATAGGAAAAATACAAATACAAGTGTACTAAGCTCTTGCTTCTTCATAGAACCTCATCTTTCCCAAGGTCCTTCAATTACAGAACTTATTATAAGCTAATAACTGGACATAATGTTCCAATTCCCATTGTCTGGGACCAGCTGCAAATTAATCCTATTAGCATGGTCACTTTGCTACACATGCAAAGTAAGTCCACTTCCAATCTGTGACATGTTCAATGGCTCACAGGCAAAAAAATCCCCTTTTTAGGATGGCTTAATGTTCAAGTATACAAATAAATCTTCTTAATTAGAGCAAGGGATAAAGTCTAGTCTCCTGCAAAAGATTCCTACTGTTCTAAAATTTAAGCAGTAGCTGAATGTTCCAATGACTGTTTAAAGCAAAATTTAAGCAATAGGTCTCCCAAGGAGACAAGGCATCAAATCCTCGAGCAAGAGTTTTCAACAATAAAAAAATCAGCACTTCCATGTACTATGCAGGAATACTGAAGGATACTGATATTTGATTTTAGTGCTTTCACAACACTTAAAACCAAGTTTTAAGGCAGAGAAATTGCTGCTGTGCTAATTTGGAAAGACAGATAACTAAGATACTGCAAGAATGCTTTTGTGGACAGCATTATTAACCTCCACTTTGTTCTTTTTCAACTGAAATGCTACCCTGGAGCTTGAAGCAACTCAAGCTCCAATTTTTTCCTGTATCATGTAGGATTATGTAATTTGTGTGTACTCAATTATAATTTGTAATTATAAACATAATACACAAATATGTCCACTTCCATCTGAAAACTATAATTATCAGATTTCAAAAGTCCAGATGCAGGACTTTTCCCTAGAAACCAAATTTCAACATGATTAGAAATTTGTTAGCGATTTGGCTTTTTTGTCCAAGCAGTACATACACCTCAGTTCCTTCAGCATCCTGGACAGATTTACTAATCCAACCATACAATTCTTACAAATCAATCTTAACTTTCTGAAGAAAGCTGGCTGATGTACAGTATTTCAGTTTAAGTAAATACAGATAGCAAATTTAATAGTATTAAGACATCAAAATGCTATTACATAATTAAGCTGGTTATTTAAAGCACTTAAAACCTTTGCTAAGACATTCTCCCAGATACCCAAAAGAAGTCAAACTTGGAAACCTGTTTCATTTGAAACGTAAAACCTAAACAAGCCTAGTTTAAAAAATTAGACCAGCCATTTCATTTGCCTGCACACTGAACTATCACAGAAAATATTCAGTGGACCTGACATGCAAAGTCCATGCCAGAACTATTACATATACATTTCCACTAATACTTTTCATTAATTTAAGTGCATAGTTATTACAACTGCGAAAAAATAGTCCCTGATAGTGTTATGGCAGGATAGGTTTGTAAAACATCCTCTCCCACAGTCATATTTCTCACCTGTATTATACAGTCATTTCATTTTATTTAGTTCTTCGGTGATTCTAAAACTATCTATTTTACACTGAATTCATACAAATTTCCATTTTAAAGTGCAGTTAACCAGTTAACAGTCATCCTCCTTATCTTTTTTTGGCTGTCTTTAAAATATGAAATACTTCAGATTTAATCTAAGACTTTACTTTAAAAGTAAGCAAAAAAATCAAGAGACACACTAGATTACAGGAGGTTGGATTTCTGTCTGTCTACATTCATTTTTTCCACTTATAATATTTATTTTTGAAGCTGAATGTTCACATGTAGATACCATGGTGAAAGGCAAAAGTTTCAGTCCTCTAATTTTCTCATTTCACTGAAAACCTCGAAAAGTATCATAAACCCAAAAAGTCACTATTTTGATAATAGCCATAAAGTCAGATATACTTCCTTAAACACCATTTGCAAAGTAGTAAACCACACACTTTTGTACCTCCTTAGAATAACTTACACATGCAAAAAGGATTCTTTCTTCCCTATCTGGAGAGGAACTCCACTAATTCACAGTCACCAAAATAAATTTTAACAAGTTATTTACACCAAGCACAACAGATATCGGTTTATTAACATAATTCTCCTTTTCCCACTATCAACAGCGGCATTTTTACAAATTCAAAGTTAGGAAAAATATGCAAATACCAACCACCCAAGGACATGCAGATACAACTCACAGGGTATATACATTCCACGGCTGAAACTGCTGACAGCTACCCCTAACTCCAGAGTATTTCAGGCAATAGTTGATTCTCCTTCTGATTCAGAGACAGGCATTTGCATCTGTTGCCCATCAAAACCAATAAGGCATTTAAAGTAGCCCCACTGATTTAAACCTCTTCATATTAAAGGATGTAAAGTACACCAGCACAGCTTTGTAATCACTGCAATTGAAGCCAAAATCATTTTGGCTGCCACTAAGGTATATGAGAAGATCAGTTCACAACTTATTTCACACAAACATCCCAAGCGCTTGTATCAAGCGCTTTTCTCCCCAGAGTTGTACTTGAACATCACCCGCCAATTACAGAGTATCTTCAAATGTACATTAAATCATATTCTAATTCACAAAGAACGACTTTTCTAGTCAGAGTAGCATCACTGAAACAAAGAGCTAGCACTTTAAAGCACATCTGACATGTCAGATGCAAAAGAGGTGGGGATCGTTTATTATCTGGAGTTATATAATTGCACAAGAAAATATGCTTTGTGAGGTTTTTTAAGATTTACTAAAATGTACTGTTGGTTGCTTAATATTTTAGCTACGCAGCCAAAAGTTCCTAGGAAAGTACATCGTTTGTAGGCTCGTTTTTGAGAAGGCTCACGCACATATAAACAATAATCTATTTATTGTTCAGAAACAGGGTAAAAGAAGAAAACCTTTTGGGGTTTTAAACTGACGGGCAGCCCGAGCAGAGCACAGCAGACCGAGCTGTTCTAACGCGACGATTCAACTCGGAATAACCTATAACTCGAGAAGCGAACGATCGCAGAATAAAAACCGCGTGGAAGAGGGGAAATGCGGGAATGGATCCAGCGCGCGCTGCCTTCGGAGGGATGCGCTGCTCGACGGAGGGCGGGGAAGGCGCCGGGAGCCGGCGAACACCGACAGCCTGAACACAAACAAACCCCACCAAGCGGTGCAAGGGAAGGGTGAGCACTTCACTGAGCATCTCACCGGGAGCCCGAGCACAACAAACCCCTGCAGGCGGTGCAGAGGGAAGGGCGAACTCCCGGCTGAGGAGCGCCGGCGGCCGCCGCTCGGTCCGGCCCGTCCCCACCGCGGACCCCGCCGTGCCCCGCCGCCCCTCACCTTGGTTGACGAGCCGCAGGGCGTGGGTGAAGGACGGGTCCAGCGAGTCCTTCTCCGCCATCAGCTCGGGCAGGTACTTGTCGTCCATGGCAGCGGCGGCCCGGAGCGGCAGCAGAGCCGGGGCGCCGGGAGCTCC
Organism: Neopelma chrysocephalum; assembly: GCF_003984885.1. Taxonomy (NCBI): domain Eukaryota; kingdom Metazoa; phylum Chordata; class Aves; order Passeriformes; family Pipridae; genus Neopelma; species Neopelma chrysocephalum. Next base: position 11,103,989 of record NW_020897725.1, on the reverse strand, counting down.
CGCGGGGAAGGCGCAGGTCCGAGTCCGAGGCGGTGGTAAATCCTCGGAGGCAGCGCTTCCCCCTGGCCGCCTCCCGCCCGGGGCTGCGGGGACGCATCCAGAAGGAAGCGCCGCGAGCCGCCGGCCGGGAGCGGGGAGGGAAGGGGCGCGGGCCGGGGGACGCCCTCCCTCAGCGGGTAAGTGACAAATCCCTCTGCGGAGGCGCACAGGGAGGAAAGGGGGAAGAGACGCACCCGGGAGCCGCTGACCCCGGCGGGACGGCCCTCCCCGCACACAATAACACAATAAAAAGCGGCGGGCGCGGCGCACAGACCCGCAGCACACACCCAAAACTCCGGCGGCGCTGCGCCGACTAAGCGGACGAAATGCTGCGCCTCAGGCTTATATACCGCCGATGAGGCCATGCCCCTTACCGTCCCGAAGCCCTGCCCCATCCACGCCCCGCCTTCCGGCTCCGCCTAATGGGCGGTGACAACTGAGCACCCCCCACCGCCCCTCTTGCTCAAGCGGCGACTTCTATTGGAGAACGTGTGCCGTCAGTCAAGACGGGCCTCGGCTTCGGATTGGTGGGTGCTGCTGTTCCCGCCCCCCCCGCTGTCGGTGTGGGGCCGGCGCTGAGGGAGCGCTCTCAGAGCGGCTCCGCACTGGTACTCGTGCGGGTGGGGGCTGCGATCTGGAGATTGCGCCGGGCGCAGACTCTACAGAGGCCCCTAGGCTCCACAGCGGCCCCTCTTCTGAGGGGACAACCCACGCCATCCGATTCGACCCCTCGAGCCCCCGCCGTGGCCGCTTCCCGGGGGCCGCAGGGTCTCTTGAGAGCGGTCGGAGCGTCGGGACGGCGTCCCCACCGGTCCATGTCAGATGTCACGGAGAAAGACAAATTTGTGTTGAAAGGAGGAGCGAAAAGCCGATTTTAACTTGGTTGTTGGTTTTTTTTTTTCCTCCCCTAAATAGCGGTATTCTCTATGCGACGTGTTGTATTTATGCCTCTAGTAACGTAAAACACTTCACAAACACCAGCCAGAAAATCTCATTCCCGATGAATTTCGCTGACGTGCTTCTGGAACAGGGTTTGTGGTTCAGCCTGTTTTAAAGCAGGAAAGAGAAGCAAAGTTTAAAAGAACTTGCTAAAGCCTATTTTCCTGGGTTCTTTTCAGTGGATACACTTGGTGTATTAGATCATTATTCACTTTGATCTTTAACTTTGACGCTTTACTTGGCTTCCTTATTAGTCCTTAGGTGTTTCATCAATGAATTTCGGGTGACAAAAGCCCGGAGGAAGCCAGACCAGCTCCTCTCTTGTCACAGAGCACAAGGGCAGAGCAGAGGAAAATTACTAAATCACTGGAGCCAAACCCATAATGCGAAAGTAGCATTTTATATCAACGTTTACTGGAAAAGCTGATAAGAAACTTGAAGTGATGAGCTCGAGTTAAAAGACCACTGAAAATGCTCTTATATCTATGAATCGAATAACCACACATTTAGTTTTGTGTTTCATGCAAGAAAGAGATCTGCAGTGTGTCTTAGTGATATCCTTGCAAGATGGGAGGAAAAAAAACTCTGAAAAAGTAAGAAATCATGAGAAATGCTTATTCAAAGCTTTGAAGCAGAGAGTAAGGCTCCCTGCTCGGGATTACATGTGCTCTTTCACCCTGAAAACAAACAAAAAAAAAAGGACCATATTTTAAGATATCTTATTCCTTGTTGTCTTTCACAGACTGGAATACCTCATAAAACAATGTCTGATATGTTACAACATGAAATATACTTTGATTTACATTCTCTCTACAACCATTCCAAATAAATCTTGACCCAGGATGAGCAGAAACAAATTTGCAAAGTTCTATTTAAAAAATCCTCTTGCATGATATCAAGCTTGACAGATACAACTAAAGCATACAAGCAACTGGAAAAAACTGAATTAAAATGAATGTGTTTTTTTTTCAACCTTCTGTATACATCCTCTATATAAAAGTACTGAAATGCAGCCATCTGTTGTGAAACAGGCAGGCACATACAACTCTGACACAGAACAATATGTAGGAGTGTAGTCTTTATTGAATGACCTGGAGCACAATAATCCCTATCTTTACCAGTAAAGCCTAAATGTATTTAAAGTCCCACTAAAGCATGCAGGACCTGTTACGACCGGCCCCGGGAGAAGGGGAGGGGGGTAACTCAGGTTTTTATCAATACTTCTCTTGGGGTGGATTAAAGTGAAACGACACTAGATAATCAGTGTCTGAAAACATATATTGCCAAAATTTATTTTAACAATTTTGCATCATCAGGTAAGCCAGCGTTTTGGGTGTTGTCATATAACGATGCAACATAAAGATAACCTTTGAGGGGGGG
>NW_020897725.1:10862621-11101621 GCF_003984885.1 Neopelma chrysocephalum | reverse complement strand
GCAAACTCCTGGAATGCATAAATCATTAACCATTTCAGTCTCTGACAGGACCTCAGATAGAAAGGTAGCTATATTATTAGAAATTGTGTAAAACACAATGTACTTTTCTTGGAAAGAGTCATGTTCTCCCTGGTAACTGATTAAATAACATTTGGTGTTCCAAGAAACAACAGTATTTCTTCCCAAATTATACCAGTTCCCTCTGGCTTTCAATAGAGAAAGACTTACTGGAAGTCTGAAGAGTCGTTTCTCTCTGGGTCTATAATAATATAGGAATTATAAAATTATCCACATTGTACCCTATTGTTCAAACTCGAACCTGCACATAACAAGTGTAGGATATTGTTTCCTCCAATAAAAATCACTAGGATGCAATAAAGCAAGAGGAGGGCAGAAAGGATGGGAAGTTATGAGCCTTGGGCCATAGAAAGAAGCCCAGGATGTGGTTGGCTGGGAAAAGCTTGCTGAGCATGGTTCTTACTGTACAGGAAAGGCAGGAAACACCGTCTTCTTAAGGATTGATTGCTTTCTGCTACTGAAATCTATACAAAGCTTGAAAAGCAATTTGCTCAAGGAGCTGCCCGGTACATGTTAGCTTTAGTATTCATGAATATTGAAAAACCATGAGTTCAAACTTCTAAAACTCATGATGTAAATGTGTTTACTCTGCAACAGTAAAGTAAACAGGGACTCTTACACGTCCACTGTGCTGTTTAATGCATGTGGTAGTCTCAGGAAGTTAGTTTGGTAGGTGTACATCAGTCAGGAGCTATGTGAGACTAATATCCATTGCTCCTCATAAAGAAGCAGTTGTCTGACCTGACAGTGTGCCTACCTGTCTATGAGCAAAAATTGTAGATGCCAAAATTAATACTCCTAGGTAATAGAAGCATTAGGGTGTGTTGATACCTTCACTCTCAGGAGTGAGATTCACTTTCTTACTTCTTGTACCGGCAGGACATCGGGGGACTATGTGTAAAGAGGCTGAAACTGAGCTGCATCCCCTCTCTTGGGTGTGTGTGTTCTGCACAAGTTACTGAAGTTACATTTTCTTTATTTGGTGGATCAACATAACAAGAAGTAATTTCACCATTAAGTCTTTGTTCCTAATATTTGCTAAATATTTGTCATTTCCTTGGAATCAATGAAGGGTTTAGGTTGCAAGGGACCTTTAAAGGTCTAGTTCAATTCTCTCCATGCAATGAGCAGGGACATCTTCAACCAGATCAGGTTGTTCAGAGCCCCTTCAAACCTGACCTTGAATGTTTTCAGGGATGGGGCATCTACAACCTCTGGGCAACCTGTGCCAGTGTTTCACTATCCTTATTATAAAGAATTTATTCTTTATATCTAGTCTGAGTCTACTCTCCTTTACTTAAAAGCCATTACTCCTTGTCCTATTACAACAGGTCCTGCTAGAATGTTTGTTCCCATCTTTCTTATATGATTCTGTGATAGATTTTGCATGTCTCTAATGTAGTTCTTGCCTCTGATTAACCCCTGGGTTCCTGATTTAAATCTTAGACCACAACAGACTGTTACAGAATCATTATTTATTTGAGACTTCAACTCATTAAAATGCAGCCAACTGAAGACCTATAGAAGCAGGGACTATTTTGGGAAATAATTTGTCACAAATACCGCATCTAGTGAATATGTCCTTGATGTGACTCACCACAGTTCTGATTAGCATGTTGCTAAGTAGGTGCTGGCTTCCTTAATACTCCAGTATGTCACTTGCCAATTTCTATTAGGCACAATGAAATTACCATTGCACTCCATTCTCCAATATTCCTGTGGCCCTTTCCTTTTTTTTTTTTTTTTTAACTTGCATGTGTGTTAAAGTATGAAAAAATAGATGAGTATACTGTCATATCCAGGCATCCATCATGAACTGTTTTCAGAAGCTGTTTTCTAAAAATTTACAGCTTTCCTTTTTATACCTTTTGCCCCATAGTTCAAAGTTTAGGTTCTTTTCATAAGTAACCAAACTTATTATCAGCCAAGTTAAGGTTGCTTCTTTTAAAAGACTTGTTTTATTGTTTTAATATTTTGTTCATTCTTTCTCTACATTTTTTCTAAGAGAAAAAAAAGATTGCAGGACGCAAGTATATTGCGTTAGGAAGAGGAAAGCAGAAAGAGAGAGGACTGTTCAACCAGAAGAGAAGGCTCAGGGAGCTTTTATTAATGTCTATAAATACCTAAAAGGAGGGTGCAAGGAAGATGGAGCCAGGCTCTTTTTGATGGTGCCCAGTGACAGGACAAGAGTCAATGGGGCACACACTGAAGTACAGAGGGCTCCCTCTGAACATCAGGAAACACTTTTTTACTGTGAGGATGACTGAGCACTGGCACAGGTTGCTCAGGGAGTTTATGTAGCCTCTAATCCCTGGAGATATTCAGAAACCATCTGGACATGATCCTCCATAACAGGTGGTCCTGCTGGAGCAGGGGGGTTGGACCAGATGACCTTCAGACTTTCTGTCCAACCTCAAAGATTTAGTATGGTATAAAACATATGAAGAAAAATATATTTTAAGGATTATGTGCCTAATTCAAGTTGTATGTTTGCATTTTTTATATTGTAATATAGAGTCTACACTGAAAGAGCCAAAATTTTATCCAGATTTTTGTTGAATTTGAACTGATTAAGTTTAGTTTCTATTGTTCCTGTGATGATCCCATATCTGTGATGGAAAAAAAAAGAAGTATAATATCCACAAGCACCTACTATTCTGATAACCATAATTTCACATTAATGATGGGCTACTCTTCACTTCTCCTTTTTATGTATGGGTCTACAGTGTGTTTCCTTGAATGAGCTAAAATACCAAAGTAGAACGAGTACATGACTAAATCTTTTGTGTTATGGAAAACATCATCTGTGAAATCACTCAGACTGTGATCCCAATACCATTTTCATCCTTCCCTCCTCAGTTGCTCTAGATTTCTGCCAGTCGTAGTCATCATAGTTATGTTCTTCAGCTCTCGTAACAAGAATATATTTTTACTTACTTTAAGCTCTAACTCTGGAGAGTTAGAAACATCTCCATTCCTAGACAGAATCAAAAGTGATTAACACCAGTTTTCCATCAAGTAGAATTTAGATTGCACCTCCTTGTACCTTTTGATTATGACATTAGGATTTTGCCATAATCTGTTGTTGTTGTTTCAGTATAGTATCAATATTGGCTAATTCTAAAAAGTCTTTCTAGTGTATCATTGTACTTTCCTTTAAAATCTCAGCAGTCATGATAAAAAAGTTTCTTGAACTGCCATCTCCCAGAGAGCTGAAACACTGCCTGGCCTGAGCTCCTGGTATCCAGGTAGAACACAGTACACAGAATGTATGAGACCTGTAGAGTAAAACCATTACATCATCTGTAGCAGGTAAATTTTATCATTCCACCTTATTGTTCTTTTTAGGTCTTAAAAGCAAACGCGCTGTATCAAATCAGTCTCTCCAGTTTCTAGTGTAGTGATTGAGGCGATACATTGCAGTGAGCTCACCACCTTTATCATTATATTCATGTATACCATGATCTAAAGGGCTTTTTTCTTTTCTCTAGGCATTTTGCTAATGTCAGTTGTAGGAGTGAACATAGTACTAGGGCTGCACACACATGTACCTTGGTATATGATGTGCCTGTGGGCATCTTGATGAACTTTATATTCTCTGCTCTGAAGTATTTAGTGAGATTAAAAGGATATTTTCTAATTTTGTTTTAAATAAAGTTCAATGATTTTACAGCTTCCTGTCCCAGTATTGGCTTTGTACAAGTATTTGTTAAAAATCTAGATTTTGTCATTTTCTGTTATATACTTGCTAATGCTCACTTCCTATAGTTGTAATGATGCAAAAGTTACTGACATTATCATGACAAAAAGGCTTTTTCTGGATATTCTTTTTCTCTTGTGTCATATTTGAATATAAATACTTCTTTACTACTCCTTTCTTGATCTTATACTGTAGCAATAAAAGATTGTTGTACTACTGCTAAATTCCTCTGCTAGGAGCTTTTGCAAAATGGTATGCTCTTTAATTTCCTATTTTCCTGTGTAGTATGCTTATAAAAGTGGTTTGCTTTGTGCACTTTGTGACTGTCTTCCCTAGTGCTGGGACAATCAACATGTATTACAAACCTTGATGCATCTGGTCCTCCCACGTACTTCTTTTATTGCTCTGAACGTGGGTGATGCCCAATCCAGTTTGTCCTTATCTTTGTTATACCTGTCTTCTTCCTGCTTTCACCTCTTTTAGCACATTGTGTTGTGTGCTAATGAATGTTCTCTTTTGTTCTTAGGACAGCTTTTTACAGTGTGAAATTGTTTGTTACTAATTTTTTTCTCTTATATTCAATCCATTAAAAGCTTGTCTTTCACAGACTGTCTTTCCTAACTACCAAGGCTTCATCAGGCATAACTTATCAGTTGTCTTAGTAAGACCTTGATATGTCTCACAACATTTATCTTTGTATGGTGATGTTTTCTTTAAAAAGAAACAGAACTCAATTCAGAATGATAATTTGTGTTTTCCTGACTGCTTGTATGAATTTACTGGATACCTGAGCTTTGAAAATACATGTACCTTTTTCTTTGTTACCTAGTGGAACCAGTGGCTGTGTAGGGTGAAGAATATTATCTATTCCAACCCTGAAAGAAATCTGCTGCATTCATATCTTCTGTATACCACTATTTTCTGCAGTATTTCTTTTCTGATCTACCCATGGCCCATTTCTTTCATTATTCTGCATGAAAACTCTAGTTTCTTTTCTTTGATAATACATCAGAAAATAATATTGTTCAGACTGCTCAGGTCCTCAGAGAGTCAGAGTAAACTAAAGTTATTATATAATATAGGCCATTTGGTGATGGTGGTTTATTGCATTTACTTTTAAACAGAGTTAACTCAGACACAGTAATAATGAAGCAGTCTTATAAAAAGCATTTTTTAAGCTTCTCTTAAGAGGAAGGAAGGATAACAGTGAAATGTCCATTTTTCTTTCAGAAAAAAATATTGTGTTTAAAATGCTGGAGGATAAACCAGCACATACTTTATGAGAACTTTGCAGACTGTGGTGACACCAAAGTGCACACAAAAGTAATGATGATCTTAAATGACCTTCAAGAGTTAGTCTTCTGTTTAGGAATGGGACCATCCTCCTTCTGTGAAAGAGGAACTTGCCACGTAAGACGGCAAGACTCAGCTCCTGCTCCAAGCACACAGGCAAATCAGTATATGAAACATGCATTTTATACATGCTCTCAACTCTTCCAGGAATATTTTTCTTATGTTGTGGCTTCGAAAACTGCACGTAGGGCTGGAGGTGAGGCTGCACCGGCGCAGAGCAGAGTAGGACAGTCACCTCCTTGTGTTCATCATTGTGCCTGATGAACACAATGAGAAATTACCTGATGAGGTAATTTCATGTCAGTAACACCGATATTATTTTTAGGTTTTCTTTTATATCAAACATGAGCTGATATTTAAAGTACCTGCTCTACAATATGACATTGCATTAGAACATTAATCTGGAATTAATTGTAATAATTATATGTTTTATAAAAATTATATTAAATATATAACCATGTATTTATTTCTTTATTCTGATAAACTAGTCTGGATGGAAGTATCAATTAAAATTGTTTCTCGGGATTCATGCTCCCATTAATTGTTTTGCTGTCATGCATTGTTTATATGCTGAGTGCTCACAGCATCAGGGAGCATTATGTGGAGATAAGGGGAGAAAGAGTTATCACAACAGTTGCCACAACCCCTCATTTGTTTTGCAGTTATAAGGTGGTGTCTTGTCTTACAGAGTCCTCCACTGCTTGCAGAGTTAAGAGTGTTTAAGGAAGTTAGATAATTTCAAAATTTCACCTTAAGCGATGAAAATCAGTTTTCACATGCCCCGTTAAAAAAGCAAGCAAACAAACAAACCCAGAAGGACAGGTTATAATTGCAAAGAGTATGTGTTACAAGAAAAAAAATCTACGAAAATATTAAATATGGAGCTCTAATAAATCCCCAGGGAAAGTGGAATACATTATGGACGTCTTATATTAGGAGGTTGGCTTTTGAGGCTTAAAGAGCAATTCTGGAGGTTGTCTCAGATTTATGAGAATCTAAATGTGGGATCATCAGAATAAAGCACTGTAAGAAGAGTTGGGAGAACTGTTGCTTTGGGGGATGTTAAAGGAAATGTGGCTGTGAGAGGAGAAAGACGAGTCACTGGGAAAAAAAAAACAAAACTAAAATAAAAAACCACCTGTTTCTATAACATATGCCTGAGAATTCAGTTGATGATACTGGTCTGATTTCAGATTTTTAATTTAGAACTCAATTGGGAAACAATACTCCTGTCCATACATTCACAAGTATTGCAGCACTTTGGTCCATGTATTAAGTTTTAGCAAAATGAGGGAAAGTAAGAAACAGGGTTGTCTCATTATAGCAGGACTGTTTCATTTTAGATCAGTGTATAAAGTGAAGTGTTATGGCAAAAATATTTCTTTACTGCTAGAAGATTTTCATTAAATATAGTGTCCCTCCTTCACCCAATCATTTTGCTTAATAACTTGGGATACTGACTTAATATAGTTCTGTGACTGAAATTGAGAGATGTATTTTTGTCAAAAATAAGTTACTAAAAATCAATAGTTTGAATTTTATTCACGCAGTGCCTTATTTTGGCAGTGAACAGCCACAAATGGAAGCTCAGGTAAGAAGTGCTTAGTAAGGCTTAAAATGTATCCAAGCACATACTTCCTTAAAAATAATACATCAGTAGTCTAATATCTCATTTCTGGGACTTATTCAAAGGCCTCTAGATAGTTTATTATCTTTTTTTAAATTAGTGGAGGATTAGAACATAATACTTCCCGAGGAAACCACTTTTGTTTTGTTAAGAAAACTGTTAAGTTTTATTGACTTTTGAAGAGTTTTACGTCTTACAGAGTTCAAGTAAAAGTGCAGTGCTTGAAAAGTGGGATATGAATGGGTGTTTTAAATTACCTTGAGAAGCTAATGATATCTTTATAGCACTAGTAGTTAGTAATTGATGCCTTCATCCTAAAATCTCAACTTTGCTGCTGCAGCAAGTCCCAAAAATTAGCATAACAATCCTAAAGAACAAATGGATCCTGCACTGCAAATTTCTCAGCTACTGATTTTTTCATTCATTACCATGATTTTTTTTTTGGTGTTTTGCCACAGATCTTTTGTTCCCATGATACAATATGCAGTTAAAATTATCTCATTTCGGATTTGTTTTTCAATAAACAGAATGTGTTACACAAATGTGCCATATTCTTGGTTGTATTATAAAACAAATACAATGTTCTAAATGACACAAATAATTAGATTTTTAATATCCATTATTGTGTGTGTTGTTTTTTTTTTAATTCCTGATTGCCTATATTATAGCTATAAGGATAATAACATGATCTCCTATTCTATATTGGATTAGATTTCCATAGCAAGATTAGGAAGCAATCCTAAAAATATCCAATCCTAAGTATAACCAGATACATTTCTGTTTCTTTTTTTTTATAGCACATAAATAGAACAGTTATAATTTTTTACTAGAAACAGATCTAATTTGAGTAAAAACACTTCAGGTAGGCTGGGACAAATTAAAGTATAAAAGTGGGAATGTGTGAAAGAAACATTTGCTTTCATTTCAAGATTTATGGTATTTAGCTACAGCAGCATTAAAGTCTTGCTGGTTTTTCATATGGAAGAAAATACAAATATTCAAATTTCCTTAACACAACAGGCCAGTGGTCAACTGCAGCTTGATAAAAGATTGCTTTGGCAGATGCTGCTGTCCTGTACATGCAGGGAAAGTATCAACATGATTTTCTTTTCTGGACAGCACAGTCTTAGAGTAAGCTGCATGATACATAACCAAAGAAAAGGAGAGTGGAACAGACCCCACCAGGTCATCTAATCCAACAGTTTGCCTAAGGAAAGAATCCAGGGAACACTTATATCTACTGAACTGTCTTGCCAAAAATTGGATACAATGCCCCCAGTAACGACCTTTTCTTATACCTTCAGACATTTCCTTTGATGTAAAGCATTACAGGATGCAAGTGCACCAGGAGAGAGCTCACTGTAGGACTTGAGCTTTTTCCCCAAAGCCTTAAGACAACATATATAAAGTTTATCCCTCTTGTTCAGGTTATAGAGATTGATCTTAAGCATCCTGCATCTTATTTGTTAATACTCACCCCACCTATAGGATGTGAATAACTATGTGATGTTTTTCAAATCTAAGTCTCTCTAGAAGTGCCTGGTAACCCTTTCTTATATTAAACAAATGATAAAAGCCTAATTTTACCCCCCTCCCCATATTACCCCTCACTATATATGGGAAATATTTTCTGTAGTATTATTATTATTAAAGTCTGCTCAATCCTTTAGACCTAAATCACTGATCCAGTCCGAGGCTAAGTTTGGCAAGGGAGTCCACTCTGAACTTTGTGAATCAATGGGAGTGTCTCTGTTATCCCTTTGCATCCTTTACTTTTTTCCCTACTTACCCTTTTGTGTCCCTGGTCTCAGCAAAAATCATTGTAGGTAACTTTTCAACCATTTTTCCTTTTTGTGCTTTATCTATATAGTAAGTAGTAGAGTGAACCTTACCATCCAACTTTGTTGTGCTGTAGCAAATTTATATTAAACCTACTTTTGCTGATCCCTTGCTGGTGATTCCTTAAGCAACCTAAACCACTCATTCGTGGCAGCAGCATGAATGCTTTTCTTTATTTACATTATGCTCTTAACTTCCATTTTCTTTTGAGGTTTTGTTTGTTTTGTTTTGGGTTTTTTATTAAAGAAAAGAAACTCACACATCATTTTGTACTGATAACTTTTATCCAGATCTACTGACACAACAGGAGTCCTTACTAGAATAATTTCCAACCTGAATTAAAAAAGAGCCATCAAATCCACCTTTAAAAACCACAAAACCCTGAAGCCTCACACACAACTAGTGCTATTTGTAACATGTTTCTTTGTCCAAGTTGAGAAAAAAGCAGCCCTGGAATTCTGAATCCATTTCTGATCCTCCAGAGTCTTAGAACCAACCCACCAAAAAGAAGATTGGCTCCAATATTAGAAATTTTGAAACAAATAGAAGTTAACATGCATTAAAAGTATGAAAAACCATATTATCTCATATTAACAAATCCTTTGTGGGTTTTAAACATTTTTAAGGCCCCCAAAATGGAAGCTCACTATATAGCCCTAAATGTTTCCTGTACCACATGTTGTTTAACACTTCCTGGGCTGAGAAAATTCTTAGGAATTTTGTTTTCGTTTTTTAAATTTTGTTATGAAGAAATTAGTTATACTATAAAACATTATACAGATTCAACAGCAGAGTAAGTTGAGACAAGATAAGGCCCCTTTAAAAACCTAATCTTTTGTCTTTGTTTACAAATACCTGCAAATCCTGAACTGAGAACAGCGCTACAATACCAGTTGTAGTGGCTGATTCAACTAGGTCTTGAAATCCATTCTCTGCCAAATGTTCAGGGAGAAAGTTTTCCCTGTTATATAGATCTTGAGAGATATTGAAAAATAACTGCTTTGCAAAACACTCTGGAAAATGTAGTTCTACTGCAAATTGTTATTTTACTGACTAAACTTTATTAACACACTGGGTAAAAGGGGATGAAGAGCTGGTAGTGTTTGATAAAACCACATCTTATAGTTAAAGAGACCATGGCACTAGCAAGAGGGTGTTAGAGTGGAACAAGGGTCCATAACCTTGTTTGGGCTACGTTTGGTCTGGGTTATCTGGTGGGTTTAGAGGATGTGTTTTGGTTTCTTTCTGCAAAGAAGACATGTTTTTTGTGAACATAATGTAGGACAGTTTGGTTTGAGTTTCATTATTTCCTATTATTTCATTATTTCCTATTGTGGGTCTGAAAGTAACATGCAATAAATCATCTGTTGAACTCTGTTAAGATAGTGGGTTTTGGCTTTTTTGCTCTTTTTTTGTTTGTGTTTTCTTGTTTTTTCTTTTTCCCTTTTTTTTTTTTTTTAGTAGTAGTACTTTTATTACATTATTTCAATATTCAGTGGGGTGACACAGCTTTTGTTTTCTGTTACCTGCAGGATGTAGTTTTAAATGGGGTCACCAGAACTGTGTGACACTTTTTTTAGACATTCTCAGGGAATTTTTTCTGCTGTCATTCTGAACCTGCCAGTGGATGTTGATTTAAATCAAAACACTGATTTCTAAACTTGGCTTTGCATGAACTGTGTCTGAGCAACAAAAATTTCACAGCTTAAATTTCACATATGAAAAACAATTACCTTTTGCTAAGATCTTAACACAGCTTTAAGTTGAAGGGGGGAGAATAGAGGGTGAGTTAGAGTTGCTGATAATAATAACTGAGGTTCTGGCTTCTTTGTTTAATTTTTTAAATTATTGTCTGTCAGTAATGGTGGGCAGTGATTCAGGACTGAGCTCTCGTTCATTATAAAGGTGACACAGTATTCATCTGGGAGGGAGGCAGGTACCAAACATGTCTAATATGACGTGACAAACCTGGAATAGCACACCTGGCCTCCAGCTACTGCTGCAGATGGATGTGGGCCACCTACAGATCTTGTAGGTGCAACATCTTGTAGAGCTGTAACATCTCTTCCTGTATAATATATTTCATATTATATATTCCCTAAGATATATGTATATACACCTTAGAACTTAGTAGCACTAGATACTCGTGCTTAGGCAACTGAATTAAACCCTTCCCCATTCATGGAGGATTTCTTTCCAGCTTGTGGAAAGCTCCTGAAAGACACCATCTACTTTCACAGACAAAAATACTTGGAATGACTGGCATTTCTCATCCTGGTTAAGGATTCAAATATATTGACTTCAGACCAAATTTATTCTTCTGTAAATGATTGAGGTGTATCCAATGGCAACATGCTGCTTCCTTGATGTTAACCTCAAAGAAATCTATCATAAGCTGATTTGTTTTCACAGACTAAATTTACTTTGTAAGGATAGTGATTATAAATACGTTGTAAAAATGTAAATTCGTGCTCCTCTCTGGCTTAACTATTTTTTTTTAGTAGGAATTGAACCTCCTCACCAAGCTTTTCATGTCTTGACAATATTTAATAACTTTATAGTGCTTAAGTAACCTCTTTAATACAAACTAGGATGAGAGCAGATGAAAATGAGTACCGACATAACTGGTAATAGCTATGACTTCATTGAGCCAAAGGTTGTGCAGGTGTTTAACTTCAAACATATGTGGAGACCTCTCATGATGGACTTTAATGAGCACATTTATAATGGGAACAGAGGGCCACAGAACCCTTAGCTGAAATGAACCTTCTGCATCTTCCTGCTTTTTCAGGATTGTGTAAGTCTGTGGAGTACTATCATCTACTTCAGTGAGCAAAAATATCCTCCAAGAAGAGCTTATCTGCTCAGCTATTTTCTGTGGCAGTACTTCAGTTAAGTAGGACTCCTTCAGTACAAACAACTTGGAGTAAAATTGTCTCACACCAGCACTGAAGACAGATGGATAAAGGACTGCAGTGATTTTTCCCAATGGTTGTTTTTTAAGTGTTTGGTCCCAAGAACTGGAAGCCAAAGCCTACCATATGCTTTCTCTGCAATGCTGTGGGGAGAACAAGTTCCCTTGGGCAGACAATCCAAAGATCCTCAGATTCACTAGGGCTCTCTTAGTGCCTCAGCAGTTTCCAGTGAAAACTCTGAGCATGGGAGAAGTCCATTTTTTGTGTTCTCTCTGCAATTTAGTCTCCACAATCAGTTCTGCGAAGGAGATGCCACATGGACTCCTCAGAGTCCAGAGTCAAAACCACTTATGAGGGAAGATGGCTAATCTGAAAAATGGAAAAAAATCTTGTGCTAAAAGCATTGTGATGCCCTCTTTGTGCAAAATAACCTGCTGAGTTTTACTCTTAATCAGAAATGCTTTGCCACTGGTGCCTAATGGCTTGACTTAGGAGCGTGGAGTCCTGGAGTCTTGACTTACTCTCAAGATTATTTCTTGTTTAAATCCATTCTCTATTGAATGCAAAACATGTAGATACATTCAAAGCATTTGCCTATGTTAAAAAGGAGGAAAGATTCATATGGCAAGAAGAGAATGGACGTGAAAGAGCGAATTGCTGACTACAGAGGAAAATCTTCTCAAAGCATACAAGTTAGTTCTCAAGAGTTTCTGGGTAAATATTGCAGCTACTGGGATAGTATAATGCCAGATACTGCTGCAGCTTGGTTTTTATAAAGAAAAAAGCTGCAAGTGTATTTTAGCATCATATGTCCTTTTGAATATGTGTCCCAACTGCTGTCAGAAGACATCTTCCAGACTGGGTGTCTGAGTGTCACCCATTGCTCTACATATTTTCTGGATCCTGACACAGCTCATTTTTTGGGCTATCAGGGGGAAAAGGCAGAATTATGTCTGTTTAAAAAAAAAAAATTGCCATATCCATGTACTGAATGGAGTTACCACAAAAAACATCCTCAGGTTGTTTTTTCGTATGCACTTTTGATTTTAATTGTGCATGACTATTCCTAAATCCTACAGCTAATTTAGTTATAAAATTAATTTGAACAGCCAGAGAATCCATTTTCAAAGTATATTAGGGATGTAAAAAAAATCTCACAATCAATCCTGCAGGAATGTAAACTTTCCTATTCCATTTGCTCTGCAGATGGAAAGATGCAGAGAGATGGCAACTTACAACATATCTCAGCATCTCCAACTTAATAATGTTTGGGTTTCGGGTTTTTTTGAGGGGGAGATAAGATGTTGGGGTTGAGATAAGCATGTGTATTGATAAAACCCACATAAATAAACAGGAAAAGCATTTACAGAGAAGTCCTCAGAGCCCTGTTTGTTACAACAGAAATTCCACAGCATCCAAACTGACAAGAAACAATCTGTGTGCATAATTCATTTTATTTGAGGAAAGACGTGAGGAAAAAGCAATGTATTGAAGAGTACTTTTGGTTTTGTTAAACTAAGGGAACCCCTTGGGATGCCTTCCCTCATTTATCAGTTCCCTTTGAGAAGCAAGCTCAACATCTATGTGCATTTCTAGTGTCTCCAGAACAACAGAATATCATCACCTTAGGGCTTAGAAACAACTATATTGTGTCTTCCTTCCCCAGTTAAAAATATTCATCTGTATGATTAATAGTACATAACTAGGTGCATGGTCTATTTATATATTGTAGCTTTCACCAGTGTTTTTGTTTTGCCCTTTTCCATAAAAAAGTGTATAAATCCGGTAACTCTCCAAAGAGTAAATTTTAAAACAAATACCTTCCAAACCTGTCTTTTAGCTCTACAGGTCCTACATTATCAAAGTGGAAAAAATGGACAGCAATTTCCAGATAATAAAGGTAAGTAGTTGCATATTTTCTTAACTTATTTTTGTATTAAAAAAAAAATCTATTTCTCTACCTTGGTAAAAGCAAACAAAGCTTGAGTTAGTTTTAAGGTAATTTTTAGGACTTATGCATCTGATTTAGTTTTCATTGTTGTGAATCAAACCCAAAATTTCACTCACTGGCAGTTAAATAGATCGGGGCAAATACTGTAATTCCTTTTTCTAAAAAAAAAAAAAGGCTATCAAAAATGAGGAGCATAATTAATTATAGATGAAAGATTCTGCCAGGTCATGACATTGTACAGAATGTTACTAAGTTTTTAATTAGGATGACTGTTCTGTTCAGCTGCAAGAGGATTGCAGTTCGCTACCCATCAAGAGTCATTTATAGGTTTCCACTCCTACCAACTTGTAGAAACAATACTACCCTTTAGGGAAAAGGGAAAAGGAAAAAGAACATAGAACAAAGAAACCTCAGTCCTGTACAAATTAATCCTCCAAATGATTAAGGTAGTGAGTTTCATTTGGTCGAATTTCAGATTTTCTGGAACTGTCTACCCTGCATGTCTTAATTTGTAGTAACAACATTGGAAATATAATCTACTAAATGCTCTCTGATGAGGTACTGGGTGTACATGTTTCAAGAAACCTGTTCTGGTTGCCTGTAACCCCAGAAGGCTGAGGCTAAATGAACAACTAAGTTGCTTAATAAAACCAGTAAAACTATTTCCTACCTACAGGTGACTTCTGACATCAAGGCTGGAAATGGCAACTTTTAAAATGAACTTTGTCTACAATATTGTTAACTCTCATTAACACAGTGATAAAAACACATACACAGGTTCCTAAGTGGACTCTTGGGGACTCTGAGCACAGTCAGCAGTGTGGGGCCAGAGCTGCTTTGTAATCACTGTCTGTGAGTCACAGGAATAGAACTAAACTGAATAGAATATTTCAGCTGGGAGGGACCTACAACAACCATCCAATCCAACTGCCTGACCAATTCAGGGCTGACCAGGAGTTAAAGTGTGTTGTTAAAGGCATTTCCCAAATGCCTCTTAAATGCTGACAGGCTTGGGGCATCAACTAGGAAGCCTGTTTCAGTGTTTGACCATCCTTTTGGTAAAGAAATGCTTCCTAATATCTCATCTAAACCTCCTAGGCATAATTTTGAACCAGTCCCACATGTCCTATCACTGGATTCCAGGGAGAAGAGCTCAGCACCTCTTTCTCCCCTTCCCCTCCTCAGGAAGCTGTAGAGAGCAATGAGGTCACCCCTCAGCCACCCTTTCTCAAATTAGATAAACCCAGATCCCTCAACTGTTCCTCACACCACCTGCCTTCCAGCCCTGCCACCAGCTTTGTTTCCCTCCTTGGGATGCATTCAAGGGCCTTCACATCCCTCTTAACTGGTGGGTCCCAGCACTGCACAGAGGGATCCAGGTGAGGCCACACCAACAGTGAACACAGTCGGATAATCACCTCCTTTTCCTGGACAATGGTGCTGTGTTTAATGCACCCCAGGATGGGATTTGTCCTCGGGGCTGCCAGAGCACACTCACTGCTGGCTCCTGGTGAGCTGCTGCTCAACAAGCACCCCCAATTCCCGATCTGCAGGACAGATCTCCAACCCCTCCTTTCACAGTTTAGACTTGTGCCAGGCATTACTCTGTCCTCGGTGCAGAATCCATCATTTCAGCTTTTTTAAATTTCATCCCATTAATCATAGCCCAATTCTCCAATCTGTCTAGATCCCTGTGCAAGGCCTCCTGTCTCTCAAAAAAATCACACTTCCCATTTTGGTACCATAAACAAACTGGCTAATGGTGCACCCAACCTCTGCATCCAGATTGTTGATAAATATATTGAGCAGGACTGGCCCTAGGATTGAACCCAGAGGAACACAGTTGGTGATCGATCACCAGCCAGATTCACTAAAACCCTTTGAGCTCTGCCCTTCAGCCAGTTCTTGACCCAGTACACCATGTACCCACACATCTCACAGTTGGACCACTTGTCCAGAAGATGCTGTGAGGAACAGTATCCAAAGCCTTACTAACACCCAGAAAAACTGCATCCACCACCTTCACCTCACGCACTTGAAGGGTGACTCTAAAATAGAAGAGTATCAAATTAGTTAAACACAACTTTCTTTCTGTGAACCCACACTGATAGTGCCTGAGGACTGAGTTATCTGTTAAATGCCTTTCAGCAGAACCCAGTATAATCTTCTCCACAATTTTTCTGGGAACTAAGGTTAGACAAACAGGTTAGACCTCTATTCAAACAGCAAGCCTAGGAGGCATCTTTCCTAGTTGGCTCACTGAGTACCTGTGACAAGAAGTTATCTCCTACAAACTTCAAGAACTTTTAAGACCTGTTTGTCACAGTACTGTGATGTTCCCGGTTATGTCTGGGAAGTTGAAATCTCCCATAAAGACAAGTCGGTCTGAACCCCATATATAACTCGACTTTATAATTTCGCAAGTGCTTTTTATAATAGAATCAGAGAATTATGAAGGTTGGAAAAGATCTCTGAGATCATTGAGTCAAACCATTTACCCAGCACTGCCAGGTCCACTATTAAACCATGTCCCCAGGTGCCACATCTACATATTTTTTTGAACACCTCCTGGGATGATTATTCCACCATTTCCTTGGGAAGACTGTTCCCATGCCTGACCACTCTTTCAGTGAATAAATTTTTGAACTTTGCATTTTTTTTCCTTTTTCTGAAGTAGAACTAAATGTTTGCTGTTTGTTTCCTTTGTCCAGCAATAAGAAGTAAATAAATACTTCCTGAAGCTTCTGGGTGTCTTTTGTCTGAGGCATGTAATCTCTGCTTGTCCCGCTTGCTGCATTTTTGTAGAGGATACCTCTAAGGACCTCTCTAAAGTGTTTTATATGAGCCTCATTACAACAGTATTGAAGTCCATGGCAGTCATAAATTGAATTATCTGTACAATACTGTGATAATTAAAGAATTAATCTTTCGGAGATGAAGATCCAAAGCACAGAAAATTGTCCAGAGATAAGCTATGACAGAGCAGCAATTAGATTTCAGCCAGCACCCCACACAGCAAACCACCTTCCTCTGGTGTCCTTCATGATCTGACCTGGGCTAACTCTGCAACGTTGGAGCACAGCAGAGGGCAATCCAGGTATGAAACCAAAACTATTTTATGTCGTTGACCGTGGTTTCTGCTCATAACCATCATCTCAGATGACACACTCTCACAGGAGCACAGCTATCAAGCCTGGAGCTGATTTGCTTTTCCGTAGCTTTGAGTAGAAGCAAACTGAAGCCAGATGTTTCCACCTGCCTGAGCACGTGCTCTTGGCACGGGCGGATATGCCAATCGACATCTGATATTCCTATGGATTAACCTGCTAGACTCACTTTAACATTAAACCTCTGCACTAAGGAGGAGTTTCAAAGGAGATCTCTATTGTGTTTGTCTCAATGTATTGTGTGTGGTGAAATAAATAATTCAAGGCATAATGTGCCTTAAAATTGTTCACTTTGGGTTTTTGCATGTGAGTGTTTCTATACTTTATGCTATAAGCAGATCTTTCTGGGTTAAGTGTTGGGCAGTCAGGGGAGATGATATCACATTTGTCCATAATTAAAGGTGTGTGTGTTTCTATCTTCAGGTGAAAAAGGGCGAATATCTTGCATATGAAATATTATGAGTAACAGCAGAAAAGGAAAATGAATCAGCTGAATCAGCTTTAGGAATTAAACTCTTGTCCATATGGATCAAGAGAGATCATAAAGCATTTTAAAAGGCGTGTTCCCTATGCTATTTTCATTATAAAATAAGAAAAGTCCTAAATAATGCTTTATTTTTCCAGATTGTGGCAGCTTTTAAAAATATGGTAAATGCATAAGACAAGAATACTAAGTAAACCCTTCACTGATACATATAAGTGAAAGTCAAAGCTTTTTATGAAGGTCCTTCAGAATCCTGGAATGCAGAACTGAAAAAGACATACCATATTCTTTAAATTGCCAAAGAATTATTAATTACATGAAAAATAAGGTTTTACTTAGTTGTACCTGGAAGAAAAAAGAAGTTGCATTTTGTGGACTTTTTATTCTGATGGGAGGCAGTATAAGAACAGGATGCCTCAGGCTTCTGTAGTTTCTCATTTTTCATCTCTGCTGCACATAGCTTTGGTTTTTTTCTTGTGAGATTATAATCAAAAGGGTTGATAGAGTAGATGATTAATAAAACAAAATATTAAGGGTTTTTTCAACTGCAATGAAATTCATATTATCATCACTTTCAGCTTTCTCTTTTTCATAACAGTTTGCAGTTTTGAAATGTAAGTATTTATTATGTAGACATTCCTTAATTTTTAATTTACAAAGAAGGTCTTTCATGATCCATTAAAATTTTGGTTTGTTCATTATAGCCCTCTTGTTTATTATACCACGATTGCTCAGGATAAAGTTAGATGATACCTTATAATAAAACAAAGCAAAACAAAAAAATCAAACCACAACCACTTTAGTAACTAGGAAAACTCGCACATCACTCTTACTGCAAACACTTTCAGCACTATTCAAGGTAGGTAAAAACGCACCAGCCTCTAAATACCTGTATTTTCTGTACCGTGGTGTTCTTGCTCATAAGTTGACCTGCACACAAGGCTGTTTTGCTGATGGTCAAAGACCTGCTGCAGCAGGAGAGGCTTTGATCGTGCACTTGCTAAGTGGCAATAGTGCCTCCCGGTGGCTTCCTCTCTCATTCATTCCTGATACCTTTAAATTTTACAGCTTTTTTTCGCTGAAATAAATAATCTTGTTTCTTTTGTATTTGAATGCTAAATGTGCACAAACGCACTCCTTTTTTTGTATACAATAAGATGTAGCCACATCCATGTGCAGGATACTTTTTTCTGACTTTTTAATGTGATTATTCTACTACAACTGCAGTAATTGAGACTCTGACTGAAAACCCCAACACACTGTTTTATTCTTATTCTTCCATGGAAAGATTTTTTAGGAAGATCCTTAAGTCAAATTTGGGTCCAGAGCAATTCCTTTTGCAGCATCCTGAGCAATCTGATTGCTGGCAACTTCTCACCGTTTTACAGAAATGATATAATGAGTCTGTATCCTTCAACTTAATTATATGCGTTCAGTTTTTGTGTTGTTTATGACTTTCCAAGAACACACAGATCCACTTGACCTGTCTGCACAAAGCCTACTGAATGCCTCAGCCCTGGGAGAGATGACTCACAGAAAGTCAAAGTGAAAAGAAAGGCTATGGAGGCAAGCTGTATGCATTGAAACAATGGCGTATAATGAGTTGAGGTAGATATGCCTTTTTTTCCTTATATTTTATTCAATTATTTGTGAATTACAAAGCATAATTAAATGTCTGTTTTACTGACTGTACAACAATTCCCTTTTTTTGAAGGTGAAATAAAATGAGACATTTCTTAATTTTTATAATAATACGGTTTTTATGTTAATATTTTAGTTTTCTGTTGAAATGACAATGTATTCAGTTTTGGGGTTGCTTTGTGGGGTTCGGGGGTTTTTTACCTCACTTTAGTCCTGTACTTAGGATCTTATATGACCATGGGAAAGTAGCTGCTTGGATACTCCAGGCCCTGCAAAAGTTACAGGTAACACTTTCTTTTTAAATAGTTACTGATTTTAGGTAACCATTTTAAGTGTGGAAGTCTAAAATACATGGCTGTCATGCATCCATACATTCTTGGCTGCATCTTTCTTTTCCAAGTGGAATTCTGTCCAGAAAAAAAAAAAAACCAAAAAAGGTGAATGTAACCAAGCCTCCATGTCCTCTATTTAGCAGAGAATTGCAGAGGTGAGTAGAGATATAGGTTGGTCAGCATGTCTCAGGTTGGGTTTCAGAAACCGAAGAGCCCCAAATTGCTGGTGGCTTTTGTCTCTGACTCATGACATCAACTGGTAATTATGGATTTAGACTTAGCTTCAAAGACAGGAAACAAATGTGAGGTAGTGTAAATCTGTATCAGCAAAGGTTTCAGAGGCAGATGAGAGTCACTGACATAGGAACGTAGGAATCCTGAAACGTTTGCAGTGTTTTGGCCTCACAGAGAGTGCAGGTGTCAATTTGCTGAAGCTGTGGGATAGTTCAGCTGGATACAGGCTCATTCTGACTTCTCTATGTCAATAGGTGTGCATGCATCTATACTGTGCAATAAAGGTGTGTTAATACTGCCATGGGAGAACTATTTGTTGCACTTTCTTTCACTGGAACAGTCCCCAATGGCAGCTTTGCCACAGTGTTAAATACCTATTGTTATACAATGATATTTATTTCATATTCTTAAATGGATTAAGGACATAAAGCTATCAGAGAGTGTCCAAAGGAGGTGTACAAAGGCAGTGCAGGGCCTGGAGGAGGCTGAGGGGAGACCTCAGTCTACAACTTCCTTGTGAGGACCAGTGGAGGGGCAGGTGACCACTGATAGGACCCAGGAATGTCCTGAAGTTGTGTCAGGGAAGATTTAGGCTGGATATTAGGAAAAGGTGGGGACCCCTGGTGGCCTAGTGGTTAGCATGCAGGACTCTCACTGCTGCGACCACGGGTTCGAATCCCAAGTCCCCCGGGCAGATGGTAGCTCGTTAGCCCTGTGAGGCCATCCATCTATGAGAAGGTCACTCTAAACAAACCTACGTCCTGAGGACCTCACTGCCATTGTCCAAGCTTGCTTGGCCCCGGCAGATGAACCTTAGGATTAAAGGGTTGGCTCAGTTCAGCGCAGGCTGTGTCTCACCTAAAAAATCCATTGCGCAGGCTGGAAAGGTAAAAGACCTTTCCCCAAATCTTCGTTCGCGAAGACTGGCCATTATTATTATTATTAGGAAAAGGTTTTGCCCCAGAGGGTGCTTGAGCAATGGAACAGGCTCCCCAGGGAAGTGGTCACAGCACCAAGCCTGACAGAGTTCAAGAAGCATTTGGACAACACTCAGGCACATGGTGTGATTCTTGGGGTGGTCCTGTGCAGGCCCAGGAGTTGGAATCAATGATCCTTGTGGGTCCCTTTCAACTCAGGATATTCTATGATTCTTTGATATGAGTTCCTGCCTCAGAGTCTGATTTTCACCTGTGTTCTGTACTCGGTGTGCGCCGTGTTTGGGCAATGGTCGTGTGAAATATGACAATGAAACCTGTTTTTTCCAAGTCCATATTGCAGAAAAAGAGGAAGGGAGAGTCAAATTCGTCTTAAGCTAGGTAATCCAATCAATTAGACCCCAAATTGAATCCAACAAGCCAGCTTGGATGGGGCTCTAAGCAATCTGATTTAGTGGGTGGCATCCCTGCCTATGACAGAGGGGTTGGAATTAGATGATCTTTAAGGTCCCTTCCAACCCAAACCATTCAATAATTCTATGATTCTATGAAGTTTTTATGTACTAGTGAAGCAATATTTACCCCCCAAAACCCCCAACTTTCATGTACACCAGTCTCTTTCTACATCTATATTTCTGTGGTTTCCCATTGCCTCATTTGCTGTCATAGGTTTGCTTGCATTTGTACTCCACAAGATTTCCTTGCTAGTCGAGTTCCTTGTGAGAACAGAGGCAATCCTTGTCATGCAGCAGCTTTTTCTTTGTTAGACACTTTGTCTCTCTTGCACGTTCAATTCACTAGTGCCCTGCAGAACAGAACATATTGCCTGACATAATAGCGCTGTTTAATAAGTGGTTAAATCTTTCTATGTTCCTGATATCTTGGCTTTGAGCAAGATGGAAGGAGGATATTAAAAGCTTTCAGTTACAGATGTGCGCTGGAAGGACAATCTCGATACTGTTCTTTGGTAGCACATAAAGGTTAAGTGTAAGAAGGATGTTGTGCATTTGTGATTACACAGGAAAGCATTCTGTATCTGCTAATAATCTTTCTCAGGCATGCCGGTCTAACTTTTCAGTTTTGGCAAGCTCTTAATTTAGAGCAAATTACTTTTTTATTGCAGAAGTGGTCAGTACAGGTAAATTATGAGTTTTCCCCCTTTTTACTTTAGAACATCTGAGCCTCCAAGGCAGTAATTGTCTGCAACCCTCTTCTCCTGGCTCAAAAGCTCTGTAGAATTACTGTTATCAGTTTTCTGTCCTGTGCCAGTATATTTGAACAGCAGGGATGCTGCAGCCCAGAATCCAGGGCTGATAATGGCTCTGCTGCACGTTCCTGGTGTTTATGACATGTTGTCTGGAGCACAGCAGAACTATGGGAAGCATCTTGGGTTAAGAAAGATACATGCTGTAACTAAAGCAATATTCTGTTGAAGAGACTGCTGTAAGTAAGAATCTTGAGTGCTGAAAGTTTTTCTTTCAAAACAGTTCCAAATTAATTTATGACACTGAGATGGTGTGTGAGTGCTTGCTATGGCTTTCAAGGGGCTGTTTGCTCACATGATTTAGTCTGGATGTTATTTTCTTTATCTGCTGCTCCATGTGCCTGTATTCTTTTTGCAAATGACAGCTCTGTGCAAAAGTGCCCACATGGCAAGAAGAGAATCCAGCTGCTGATGGCAAGAGCAGACACTGTATCGGAGCACTCTCAAGGTGCTGATCCCAGAGCTGTCATTTTCTGGAGGAAGAAATGTCCCATGCAGACAGGCATGAGGCAGACAGACATTGTGCACAGAGGATAATGGTGGAGAGGGATCCTGGGGAATGGGCAGTACTTGCAGTGAGAAAAGAAACATTTAACATGGCAACCCAGATTAGAGACAACAAGAAAACACAGGAGTAGAAAAAGACGGGGATCAGAGCATAAAGAAGCATCTTCAGAAGAGCAAAGAGAGAGGGATAACAGATGCAGTATCATTTCTTACACAAAAGAAGGGGAGCAAATTCAAGTACTACATTGAAGACTTATCTATGTATGCATTATGTGTGTAGGTATTTACTTATACATACTCAGACATAAACTTGTAGACTTGTATAAAAAATGCAGTATTCTTAATACTGTCTATATAAACATCTGCTGCTAGTATAAAATTATTCTTGTAGTGCATAGTTTGAAAAAGCTTATGAACCCCTTTGGTATGAGAGATAAGAGAGCTTCTCTACTTCTCAACAGAGGGAATATTCCATAGCATTTCAATACCATTATCTTATTCTAGTTCCTCTGTAATTCTGTGAAGTGGATGTAGAGATCTGGATAATTCAAGTGTATGAGTTAATAAATTACACTTAGAGTATATCCAGTTACCATAATGGTTCTTAAATAATTAAGCAAAGCAATCTTAAATAGGATCCTGCTACACTGCACTAACTAGAAAGGTGTCATCAGAGTTACTAAAAACCTATCCCTTAAGGTCCCATTCCACTGTGTACATACAGTACAATTAGTGTCTACTTTGTGGGTCTAAAGGAATTGAGTATAAATCAAAGGCACAGAGTGCTTGTAGGGAATTGAGCAGAATTTAATGACGAGAATTATGTGGGTTATGGAAAATGTGGACGATGAGGATGTATCAAATGAACCACCAAGCCTTGCTGCAACTCAACTGACCTGCCTGTAGGATGGCTGTAGCCCTCTTCCAGGTCACAACAGGAATTAATTCTTATAAAATTCTTTCACACTTTTCAAAGAGAACACTACTTTTTAAAACAACATCTGGAATAAAAATGTTATTGGAAGACAGTGATGTATATCGACCATGCTTCAATCAGGCCTTGAAGTCCTGATGAAAGCAGAAAGCAATGCTCTTGTAATTAGTTCCACTAACATCTGACAATTTATTTATGTAGGTGAAGGATACAAGATTAGCCCTTTGTTAGGACTCTTGCAGGAGATAATTTTTTCTTGATAGCTATGAGCTAACAATGGGCTGTTTGATCCTTTGTGGAGACCTAAACAAAGATTTAAAAAAGTACCCAAAAGCCTAAACAAAAGGAAAAAGAATATTTAAAAATAATATTCTCATCAAATTCTCATGCACTTAATAAAAATGAATAGTGATACAAGCATAGTTCTTTTCCATGGAAAGCTAGAGATACTGTCTGAAAACTGAGTAAGGTATATGTTAGGTATGTGTTATAGGGAATATACATATAAAGGAGTATATATGTAAGGTATATGTATATGCTATAAAGCATATCGACAAAAGATTCTCTGGAAGAACTTTACTCAAAGGCTTTTTACTGACTGTGGTATTTCAGATGTTCTCACAGCAGGTGGACCATATATTGTGTTACTTTCTTTGAGAAATTGCAGGAAAGCAACTGGTGAAATACAAGGTGTCATCCAACAGTTGTTTCACATACAGTAAAGAAGATCAGTAGTGTAGGTTTCTATGATTTATCAATAAAGATGCAAATCACATACTGGAGTTGCCTCTAGACAACTCACTCAATGCTCTTTTAATAGTAATAACTAAGATTTATATAGTTTCTCTAATCCCTCAAAGATCCCAAAGCATTTTATGAACTCCTTTGAACACCCTTTTTGAGAGGAAATGCAAGGCCTATGAAGAAATTTTGGGGCAAGAA
Source organism: Neopelma chrysocephalum (assembly GCF_003984885.1). Lineage (NCBI taxonomy): Eukaryota > Metazoa > Chordata > Aves > Passeriformes > Pipridae > Neopelma > Neopelma chrysocephalum. Next base: position 11,077,718 of record NW_020897725.1, on the reverse strand, counting down.
ACTGCATATTGTTTGGCAAAATATTCAATACTATCATACACCAGTTTGGAAGAGGAAGAGAAGGACAAAGGTATCAAAACAGAATGACAGATAGTATAGTTAGATAAATGATAAATAAAATCAATTTATCCAAGTACCCTGGTACTGGAATCCAGCATTTGTACTGCAGGATTTCACTTTCCTTCAGAGAGAAGTTTTTATTTCTTAACATATAATGTGAAATCAATCCAACTCTGAGTGTTGAAATACTTTCTTATGTGTGCAGCTGCAATGAGAATGTATTTTTGTCACTGGTAGTTACACTGTCTTAGTATCCAAAATAAATCAGGTGCTGTTCAGCTGCTATAGATATAGTTCTGGTGTTAAAAAAAAATTACAGGACAAGAAAAAAAGAAAGTGAGGGATATACAAGAAATTACAAAAGGTGATAATGTTTTTCTCCTTCTTCACACTTAGGATTTTTCTTGATCATCAAGCCTGATTTGCCATTCTTGTTTTCAAAAAAACCCCAGCTTCCCTACTTCATATCAATGGGGGGGTTGTTCTCACCTTTATGTCAATCCATGGGGGCACAAGACATGTGCTCCTACAGGCAGACTGGGTCCAAATCTGATTTAACTTGCACATCATGTAAATGCAGTAAAAAGCAGGACAGATTTTGACATGCTGGTTTGTTTGTTTGTTTTAATAAACACTGTGAATGTGTAGGAGCAGGCTGTGATATTTTTTAATTCCTTCCCTTGCCCTTTTGAGTTTTCAGAAGCCCTGGAGAGGGTGCCTCTGGGAATTATTTATTTACAGAAAAGGAGAGAGAAGTTTATTGAGTAGTGAAAATATCATCTTGTTTTGTTGCTGTATTTTCCACTTTTATTCTGAGAGATTAACCTGTACAAGAAAAGCACTTTAATGGAATACAATTGCTCTTTGAAGAGGGCCTGAAGAGATATCTATGCAGTATTTATATGCTGTCTCAATTACCACTGCAAAATAGTTTGATGATTCAGCAAGGGACCCTAACAGTGTCTTCAATAATTCTTTTCTGTTTAGATCTCTTAAGAAGAACCAATTTTATACTGTTGCTTGGTCTTTTATTGCCTTTAAGTCACACATTTCAGTACAGAAGGTAGGCTTGTAATCTTCTGTGAGCTGGAAATGCCGATGAACCTGGCAACAAGGCTAAGCTGAATGGGAAGCCAAGAGTTTGTAACAATGCAGGCTGCTCTGTACGAGGTGTTTTGAGGTAAACATGCCTTGTTTCCAGTTACATTGAAAAAAAAGTGCTGGGGATATACCTGGCACAAGAACGCACAAAACACTCTCAACAGAAATGTGAGGCAGCAAATGAAATACTTTTCTTTAAGTTGTTTGTGTAGTTACTGTGCAAAGCAAAGGTATAAATTTTCATTGTCTCCAAAGGCAAAATCCCAGGAGTTAAGAAAAGTGAAGAAACCCAAGAGCAGCAGTTGGAAAGAACTGGTGCACAGCCCTGTGTGGGAGGGGCTGTAAAGGAGAATATTCTTTACCAATATCAGGAAGCCCATCAGGGGAGTTGGTACAAGCGTCACTCACTCAGGAGCACACGACAAGCTGTTGTTGGGAGTATTGTGACAAGTTATATGGGGCACCAAGGGATACTCCAGACTTTATCAAGAGTGAGAGAATCATTCCCATTGCCATAAAAGTATCTTGGCAGGCAAAGGCTATAAATGTAATAAAAGAGGGGGGTGGGGGGAAATGTTGTCTGTGCCCATAAAAGAGGACAGTGATTGTGTAGTTTTAGTGCTTCATAAAATCCTTCAAGTTAGCAGGAAGGGAAGAAACTGGGTGAAAAGATGAGTACAAAGCAATCCATGATATTTTTGCTGGAAACTGGGAAGTTGGATGAGGAAAAACACTGTTGGATCCTTAGTCTGATTTTATACCTTTCTGTAAACAGCAGCTATTGGCCTCTATTGCAGACAGGACTCAGCAAGCTGGACCTGCTCTCTAATTCAGAATGGATATATTTTAAATTTCTAACTAAAATAAAGGGTAATTGTCAGACTGAGAGAAGCAAAATTATTTCATTTATTAAGTACATGAAGTGCTTCTATGCAATCTTAAACAAAGAACCATACAAAGGGCAGTGTGGAAGCTGAGAATTAGGTGACAATTTATTTCTCGACTTTTTTCTCTTTTTTCCTCTGGAAAGCCTTGGCAAAAAATGAACAAGCAACACAGCTGCTTTTCTTGATAGCATTCCATAGTTGTCCAAGCTGATTTCGCATAAATACCTTCTTATTACCAGTTTCTTTTCTGACCTAAATGATCACATTTCATAGCTAGCAAATGACTGATATAAATTAGCTCACCAGCAACTGGTAGAAAAAACCCCTGTTCTGTCAGTTCATAACAAAAATTTTCTGGCAGTCCTTTACTTTTGCCTTATTTTCTTGAAGACATCTTTGAAACTGAATGCTTAAATTCAATACATCTTGTATACTAACTGAGGCAGTTCTGAAAGATTTTTAGTTTATCCTAATTTTTTCTGCTTCTGTAAGATAGGACATGGGTAAGGATTCAAACTTGAAAACACATGCCACTGCAACAGGAGATTTCAGTTGTTTAGATATAGCAGTTAATGAGAGCTGTGATAGCTCTCTGGAGATACATAAAAGACTACTAATGACTGGTTCATTTATAAGTGATGAGATCTCTCAAGATCAAAATCTTTCCAAAAATACAATAAATAGAGAGCTGTGAACTTGTAGTGGTCTTGACAGTGGTACACTGTCATTGTCACCCCAGTACTGAGATTTCTTTAATGTTCAACTTTTAATGGAACTATTTTTCATTTGTAACATCTTGCAAGACATTTAATTTAGCTTTCTTCTGCTTTGTATCTCTGCTTTGCAGAGCCCAGTGGTTTATGGCTGCCATATGTCAACGTTTTCTCAGTTACATCTTTTTTCTGCCTGCAACTTCAGTTTAAGTGGAGTTAGAAGATTTTGTGCAATTCTATGCAACTGCAATGCCTTCAGTGCCCCTTCAGTCACAAGAGGACTCACAGCCTCCACTCTTTGGATGGTCAGCCCACTTGGGAAATTTCAGAACTGTTGTGCAAACATAGATCAGCTGGAAAACATTGGTGCAGCAGGTCTTACACTTGCTGAAACGTCAGTGCAACTCTGCATTTATGCCTAGAAAATACTTATCAGAAATACTATAGACCCCAAAGGTGAATATATGAAATTCATGCAACCCTCTCCAAAACACATCTAATCTCTAGGCACAGAAACACATTGCTATATGTGAACATTGGAATAATTTCTTTATGTGTTTATCTCTTTTCAGATTTTAATCTGATTTGTATGCCAGTTCTTACTGAAGATTTATCACTTAAGTATCAATTATAAATGCCAAATTTGATATTTTTTATGGTCAGATTTACTGAATAATTAAACTAAATCACAGAATCACAGAATATGACCCACAAGGATCATTGAGTTAAACTCCTGGACCTGCACAGGATCATCCTCAAGTGTCACACCACGTACCTGAGAGTATCCTCCAAATGCTTCTTGACTTTCTCAGGCTTGGTGCTGTGACAATTATTTAGAGAATTGTTTTCTTCTTTTTTATTGATAAAAATACTTTGTTGATTACCTGGAGCTTACCTGGAGCCTTGAACTTGGAGCAAAATCCAACAAATCTTACCACAAGAGTTTCTCTGAGGCACTGGGAGCTGGACATGAAGCGTAGCACCATGTTATTGGCAAATTACTTTTATGACTTGTGCCTAAAATCTGTTCTGTAAACCCAGCTTAGTTCCCTCACGGAATGTTCTATGCAATCATGAGAAATAAATCTCTGTTATTCTTTGCATGTAGCTCTCTCTTGCCCATGTGGGTTGAATGGCAACACAGCCATTAACTCCAGCAAGTGAAAATCAAGTCCATGATTTAAAAGTGAACTCAAATTACAATGGACAGCATCAGTGTTTCAGGAGCTGGAGAAACAGACGGTGGTTCATGACCTGAAAAGTATCAAGCATCTGTAACTTTCACTGAAGGCAAATTATAAATGCTTGGCACCTCCCAGTGCTTGTCCTGCTATTCTGAGTGTAGATTGTGACTAGAGGAGAGAAAATGGCAGTTTAGCAGCAATAATTCATTAGGGGTAAGCAATCAGAAAATTCAGCAGGATCTGAATTATGCTAAGATGGATGGATCTCATTGTACCAAAACTAAAATTTTAATATGGATGAAAAGGATTTTGACCATTATGTCACTACAGAAATTATTATAGCTGTGAATAATAATGGTAAACCATTCCAATAACATGGATATTTACATAATATAGCTATCTGATAATGGATAGATCAGTAAGGAGTTGTAATTACCACTATTGATTAGCTCTAAATTATGCATATTTATGATTAATGCTGAAATAATATGTTGTTTTCAAAATCCTCTCTTCCTTTTTCACTTACTACTTCTTTTTCCCATTCAGCTCTCCAATCATTCCATTAGTTTGGGTACTTGTGAGGGCACAGACAATTACCTCTTTTCCATTAGGAATTGCCTGAAACCAACAACTACCATGTAATATATATTTTAAAAATGGAATTCCAGTCTGACTTAATCCTAATGGCACAAAAAAGGTAAGATCCTGAATTAATAATGGTCAAAACATTATTAATAACAAGACTAAAAATTATAAATAAGTTACTAAAGTGTTAAATTATCTTTTTGTAACATCTGTTTTCATTAGGTCAGCCACCAATTTGTTTATTGCAGATTTACACAAAGGCCTATTTTTAAAATGATGGTGCGAACACTTATGCAACAAAATACCCATTTCTTGGGGCATTCCCAAAGTGTTTTCCACATGCCAAGATATATCACTTTCTCTGTGTTACTCACCATCTCTGAGCAATGAAGAAGAAAATTTAACTCAGCCAGAGGGTCATTAGGAAAGTGCAGCAGAGCTCAGATCTGTTCACTGTGGCTTGACCTGTGGTTATTGGACATTGAGACTTTTTGCACAGTAGCCTTTTGACTCTTACTGAATTAATTCAGTGTACAACTTAAGTACTTACAAGTAGAGTTTCCTGATGCCTGGGGTTGCATCCAGATCTCAGAGGTTTGACTCTCCTTGTGATGCAAAGAAAGATTTAGGCAGAGAAAGCAAGTTAAGATTGTGCACTCAGAGGGTGAGGTTTCATGAAAAAATTAAACTTGGCCAGAGGTACACTTTTCTTCCTCCTCCTCCTCTTTCTTTGTTCCCTCTCTTATGCTAAAAGAAAACTGCTTTAAGAAGGCCAACTGAACAGTTTTCTCCTGAATTAGTGAGGTGCAAGGTCTCCCATGGATGTAAGATGCAATGAGAGCATATAGCCATAGGTAGGTCACTCCTAATGGCCATGAGCTCTTAGTAGCTCGATCATTTCAGAGCTCAGGTTGGCCTCTGTCTGTGTAGTCTGTTGAATCTGCTAGGCATTTTAAACTGTGGCTATCTTCCAGAGATGAGAAGTCTCAACAAAGGTCTTTCAGAGGGTTTCAACTAGCTGTTTGGAAGCTAGAGCCCAAAGTCCTCTCTTTAGGGAAAGCCCCCACAATCGTTCTCTCAAAGAGCTCATGTGATGATGATTCACTCTTGTCTTTTTAAAAAGGCAGGAAAAGCAGTGGCAGTTTCACTGCTTTGCCTTCAAGAGAAGTGGTTAGAAGCTCTTACCCACAAAATGAGACCCTTCTCCAAGGTCTTTCTCGGCCACAATGGTTTCAAAGAAGCTGCTCTTCTCTGTTCAAACACCATCTCTGCCATCAATAGGGACAGAAATCCTCTAACCCAGCTAGTGCAGTCTGCTACCTAAGAGGAATCTACCAAGTGATATGCTGTATAAAGATGTTGGTAGTGCCATCAGATATCTCTGAAAACATAAACATAATCTGCAGCTTCCAGACAGTGGTTGGTATGCTGATTCATGTGACTCTGAACAGACCAGATGGGCCCATCAAGACACTGTGGACCTACTTTATTTACTCTTTTTACACCTGTCATGGCCCAGGTGGAAAGCAAGCAATAGGAATCTATCTGATTAACCAGGGCAATTCTGGGCGTGCACAGCGAGTTCAAAGCCAGGAGGAGAAACCTGCTTTACGTGAGGTGCCTCAGTGGTAGGTACCAGCTGAGCTGAGCACCATTTACTCCTTCCGCTTCTGTTTCACTTGGCAACACCTTTCCCCCTCTCTACCCTGATCTGGCTTGAATTCCTCTGACACCTGTCATTTAACAAGCTGTTGCTCTCCCTGGTACCTTCATTTGCTCCATTGTCAAGGTCAAAATCTTTCTACTTAATTATCAAAAAGCATTTGATGTACCTGGTCCAAAATACGGGTTATTTAGAGACAGTAACATGTGGTGCACTTGATATGAGAAGGAGGGGATTTAGAAATGTCTTTCAAACTCTCAGCCCTCTGAGAAGTGAGAGGTAAGGGGCCAATAACCCTCTTCAAGCTCTGAAATATTAAGGGCAAATCTGAAATGTGTCCCTTGCAGATTTTACCTCAAAGTTGGTTTATTGGTACTTTAACACTCAAGTATATTCAGTAAATAGGACCACAGATGTGCCATATTTCTGACTTTATAAGCCTGATGAATTATGGGATGCAAGACCTTTTATTCTGTGACCTGTGGTTGAAAGTGAGTGCAGTGATCTCAGCTCTGTTTCTAGTGGTCAGATGTCCACCCTACTTCTTGGCCTCTGCAGTCCTTTCAGATGACAGGATGACAGCTTAGTTTTGGAGGCATATTTGGAGAATAAATAGCTTTAATAACATGCTTGTCAATTCATGACAAAGAAGTTTGTTTTTTTTTTTTTACTCCCTGTGCCTTTCCTATTCTATGCAGAAGCTGGACAATTCATTACCTTTTGTAATGTAATACATTCTGCCTTCAACGGAAAAAGTCACATTCCAGCTGAGTTAGACAATACTAGGGTTTGATGTTCTATCAGTACAAGAAAAAAGTGGCAAAGATGTTTTTAAGTCTTTGTTCCACTCTCTTAGCTCACCTGTTCACCAGTCTCTTTCCCACTTTCCTGCAAACTACAGTACAGGAGCATATACAGGAGCAAAGTATTTCCATGGGTCAAACTCTCTGCTGCCTAAGCCTTATGCAGTCACAGTAAGACAACCAATTCTGTTACCAAACAGTCCAGCAGGAAGGACATTTTCCTTCATCTTCTTTGTAGCCTTTGACACTGTTAAAACAGAAGAAATTAAAATTATTTTTTCTTCATCAGAATCACAGAATCACTGAATGGTTGAGGCTGGAAGGGACCTCTGGAGGTCAAGCAGGGCCACCTCGAGCTGGTTGCCCAAGGGCCTCGTCCAGATGGCTTTTGAATATCTCCAAGGATGGAGACTGCACAACCCCACTGAGCAACCTGTGCCAGTGCTCAGTTACCCTCACAGTATATTTTACCTCTTGGATCTGTCTTGTCTGGAATTTTCTCCATCTCCTATATCCATTATTTTCATAAAATGCCTTAATAACATGCACTGCTGCCTACTACAACAGGAATGCAATTTTTATGGTCTATGATGGCTATAAATTTCACCCTTTCCTAAGCATCTCTTTCTTGACATGTACATTTTCATACAAGAAAATCACAGACTACTACTGTACTAACAAGTCAAGAGCAACCAAGACCATCCTTTCCCCTGAAACTATTGGCTGGCGTACACACTGCTGAAACTTTGTGGCTTCCAAACCAGGGTGGCTACATTCTCTTAGGAGTGATCCCTACCCTGTGCTAATTCCCCAAAATATTTGGGGGACTGCTGATTAGCATGGACCAAAACAGCACCAGGGACCATTTGAATGATTTAACAGTGCATACAGAGAATTGAATATCTGTATGTGGGAATGTTTCCTGGCACTGTTTAATGTACTGTATAGACATAGCAGTAAATTCTACATGAAAGGCACATTAATGTGGCTATTAGGTAAACAGGAAGAAACCTTTGACCTTAGAAAACACTTTCTGTGCTCTCTGTCATTGGAAGTGTGGATCCTTTAGGTAGTTATGAGAAATCAGTACTTGGGTACCCAGCCTGCTGCTGCGTTTGCTGTGAGCACTGCTGGGGGATTATAGGGAAGAAGTGCCAATGCAAACCTCCTATCTAAATTTAACCTCGCAGCTGAGTTAACTCAGCTGATATCAAAATAAGGCAGAATTTCGGACAAATTAAGTGGAGAGTCACAGAACAAGGGAATAATTCCCCTGTTTCACACCGTCTAGTTTTTTTCCTTCCAGAGCTTCAAAGGGGAAATAAGGCATTCCTGCACACTGGGCTTTGAAGGTGAGCTGCTTCTTGAAAACTCCCTGCAGTGCTGTGTTGCTGAAACCAACAATCTGAAAATGTAAGCTCAGCTTTGCTGTAACCTCTCTTTTAAGTGGCTGTAGAGGCTAAACAAAAATCAAGCAGTTTCTTGAGCTATATCTGAAAACAAAAAACAAAACCCAAAACAATACAATAACCTTGACAATCTGAGTTGTGTTTCCCAGCTTCTCTATTCACTTTCCGGCCGTGCTTGCATTTGATTTCATGTCCCAGTGCGACACAGATACTTTGTCTTTCTTCCTTGTGTCCATGAACTGGGAAGACAAACAGTGTCCTAGAAGGGCCCAGTAGGGTTCTCAACCTGGAAGATCAGGGGCTAAGAGAAACTGGTTGAGGCCTTTGTGGTTGGACAATGATGCCTAGGGATGAACACAGAAGTTGGGCTAAGAATAGGTAGGGATGACTCCGTCTTTCATTGCTTATACAACTTTGCCATGTCTCAGTCCTTCTGCCCAACAGTGGCATCAGACTATGTTTAATGCTTGCAGAAAAAATATGAGCAGATATTTTGTTACTTGGGTTGATGGTTTTGCAATGTTTACTTATCTGGTGTATCCATACAGACTTGATGTCATACACAGCAGTGCAAAACAGTTGCATTTCTTTTCAGTGTGAGGTCTCATGGAATGACATTTGTTGTATGTGTTAGTAATGAAATTATTAACTTTGTGTGAGAAAAAACTCTTTTATTGACTTACAGGAATTATATAAAAATTATTTGGTATAAAATATTTCATAGTATTCCTCACTTAGAATCATGTAGGTTGGAAAAGATCCTAAAGATAATCAATTCCAACCATTAACCCAGCCCTGCCAAGTCCACCACTAAAACATGTCCCCAAGTGCCACACCTACATGTCTGTTAAATACCTCCAAGGATGGTGACCCCAGCACTGCCCTGGGTAGCCTGTTTCAGTGCTTGTACTGCCTCAATTCACCAGTGTTGGACCTGGCTACTATTTCTCTTCATTCCCCTTTTGAAAAGTGCTGTGAATTCATAAAGGTTTATCCAATGTCCACTAAAGTCAATGGGATATAAAAGGTCTTTTAATAGCAAATTAATTTTTTCTGGAGGATTAAATGGCTTTAGGTAAATGGCAAATTAAGTAATGTAAATTGTCATTAGCCTAAAGAGTTATTCTAACATTATTAGTTTTACTACAGTTTCCAGGCCAAGGTCTGATCTCAATTACACTGGTGTGAATGCAGATAGCTGTTAACTCTGAGCTACTACACTTTTTCTAAATATTTGCAAATGTTATAGATCAAAATCTGGACTCCTTGCTTTGCTGGTTTTCCAGCTGGTATTTTTGATGCACTCTCCAATAGTCAAACACACTACTCTTTATTAGAGTCAGTCCTCTTTCAAGGCACAATTTTTTTCCCTTTTACCATTCTGTGCTCTTTCTTTGAAAAAGAAAAAGTGACCCAGTTGCACAGATAACTTTATCTTACTACTGATTTAAATCTTCACTTTTTTAAGAAGCTATTGAAAAAAAAAAAAAACCACAACAAAACCAACCAAAACCTGAGCTTTTTCTCTAACTTTTATTGAAAAGGGACAAGAAAAACATAATTTCTACCACTATGGAATGACAGTACTTCTATGTCTTTCTTCCTAATAAAATTTTGGGGAAGTTTATTTTCCCTAGGTAGCCTTGTAGGTGCATAAATAACAGGGTTTATAAACAAGTGTCCCTATCCATATGGTCACGCATCTGGTGGTGAAGAATCCCAAGAGAGACACCAATTACTGGGAGCGCAAGCATAAAGTTACGAAAAGTTACTAAGACTGTTAGTTATACACTTTACAAAATTATAATTCCCAATATCATGATGATAATTAAGCTTTTTCTAAAGTGTCTTTCATCTTGAACAACCCTGCAGGTACTTTCCAAGGAGGAATTATTATAAACATGATTATATGATGAATCTTTGATATACAAGGGAATTAAAAATAAAATAACTTTCTGGGGAAAAGTGCAGCGTCTGGGGAACAAGCACCTACATGACCCTGCTGTTAAAAACCTGCCTCCCTCTGCTTAAATTCAGAGCCTTCCCTTGGACACACGGCTTTCCAGTGCAATAGAAAGGAGAACTACACTTGTGGGAATGGTGACCACTTGGGACTGTGTGCTTCTGTGTGAGTGGGTGCATCACATTAGAACAGCAAATCCCAGAGCCCCTTTTTGATTATTTCTTATCCAACCACCTTTCTACCTTCCATCAGACAACAGGTGAAGGAGCAGGGACTTAAGATCAGCATGAACACTCTGCAAACATACACATGCACCTTCATCCCATATCCTTAGCTATGGCAAGGCTTGAATTTGGCAGGTTGTTTGGAGTGTGTCTGTGCTAATTGCCAGTGTGCTTTGGGAGAGCTGCTGGATATAGCTTGACAGCTCTTTCTTAAACCTGTCTGCTCTTATATTTGGATTATCTTTGGATCTCCTGAAAAGTATTCCTGAAAAGAAACTGGCCTGTGTAAGGAGCCACAGCAGAGGTGTTTTAAACTCTTTTAAAGATGAATCTAGAGTTATCCTTTTTTTTTATTTCAATAACAACACCTACGTGGCTGCACTCTGAGCATAAATTCTCCTGTCAACTTTCTGCTAAGCACAGCTGTTGCCCTGAGTCTCATTTTGTAGTATTGTGATTCTGTGTGTCTCATACCCAGAGTCCAGACACACAGCAAAGAGTTCTGGATTCTGCCTGAGGGGAATCAGATTCTAAATGTCATATATTGGTTTCCAGGCATAGGAGTCACTTATTGGATGTAGCTTAGGAAGCAAAAAGTACACTTCAGGGAATGAGTATCTTTGGTGAGGAAGTATTCACATCCTTTTCAGTGGGAAATGCAGGATACTGCCACTAATAATTTCTGTCAATTTTTGTTACTTAGATAGTATTTGAATGAGATTTGAGGAAATTAACTAACTAAAAGACTCTCAACTGAATATTTTGGAATACGAAATGATTAATCTTCCAGCAAGATCTGAAAGAATTTCTGATGTTTACAGTGTTTTGATTGGTAGTCATGGGGAAGATTTTGAAAGGTCAAGTCAGAAGAGGAATGCAGAATCTATCCAGGGAAAGATTGGAGTTGGCTATATAAGCAAGTTAAATTTACATCAAACCTAAAGGGAGGTTAACATTATTTAAATTTTCAGTGCTGAGAAACAAATGGCTGTAAAGCATACTATGCTTCCACAGTGGTGCACTACACATACAATAAAGTTTAGGGAGCTCAAACAATTACTGTAGGTATGTATGGTTATTGCAAAACTTTGGATGAGAATTTCAGTTTTTATAAGACTTTCTGGGAGCAGTTAGCTTGTATCATCCAGATGTCTGCATTAAAAGAAGTTAAAGCAAATCACGTTTCTCCTCTGATTAGTGGTTATAAAAGCTGTAACGTATCATTCCAAACCCATGGTGTTCCAGGGCCTTTGAGTCAAGTGTGATCACTCTATAAGCAAAAAGATATGTACTCATAGCTGTCAGAGCTGGTAACTCAGTTTGGAATATGGCAGTCACACTGAGCTTTGCTCTGCTGGCACTTTATTGCCAGCAGTAACAATTCAATAACACCTCTATAACCCTATTGCCATTTGCTCATCCCTGAAGTTACACCAAGAGAAAACTGCTCTACAGAAAATATCCTTGTAGGGGTGGAAATTAGCATCATGTGGAGAGAGTGGAACCTAACCTGAAGACAATATGGATAAAAAAGCAACACCACCTTTATTGCCAGTAGTGATACAGAAAAAAAAGCATCTGAACTGTATGTATTCAGTGGGTCCAGATGCCAGAGCCGTTGGTTCTTGGGACATGACTTTGGGAGTCAGAAACTCTCGATGTAAGTACACACTGGAGCAAATATGGCCCTGAAACACATCCTCCAGACCCTTGTTTGGGATATCCATGTAGCAAACCTGGAAAACTCCAGCTCTGGTTATCACAGTGTGGGCATTGGCTTAACTTTGTAGAGTTGGAAGTAGCGAAAGAAAAAAAACCCTCAGATTTTAAACTGAACCCATTTGATATGAACTTCATTGTCATGCAATACTTATGGAGCTCCACAGTCACTTTGAAGTGCAGAAGCACAGTGTAAATAGCAATCAGAGAATTTATGGGACAAAAATTTTTTACAGCAAAATTGGTATAATGAGACTCTGAACAAAAAGAAATCTAGACTTACATTGTTAGGAGGGATGAAGGGTGTGGATCTGTGTCTCTGAATAAGTGGATACTTATCAACCTGAAAGACTTCTAGACATAGCTCAACTGTTATGATACCCATATTTCATATTGAGCTTAATGTGAATTCTCATCTAAATGTGTTACTGATTGTGATAGCACAGTTTCAATCAAGTTTTTAATTCTGATTACTTAAGTATGACTATTTCATAGTGGTTTGTAACAGTTACTCATGCAGATGGTGTTATGCACATTGTATTCTCCCCCAGAATTTACCTGAGGATGTGGGATGAGAAGTGTGGAGTTCAAATCTCCAGAGAATGAAGGAGAAATTGGTACATGAAGAGAAATGCTTATGAGAAATCCAGATAGATCAATGACAAGTAGGAAGAAACCTTTGTGGGACAAGAGAAACCTACTGAACTGGATGCTCTTTACCTATTATTTGTGTTGACTTTTGAGATATTTGTGTTTAATAATAAAGAAGCTGTTATTGCAGTCTACTGAGGAAATGGAAAAGGAATCATGTCAGGTCTGGGGAGGAGGTGAGTAACCTTGAACAGAAACCTGCACAGTTTATCTAGAAGCAGGCATTTTTCTGTTCAAAGGGCTTATTTGTGGGCAAAACATCAATGTGACTCTCATAACATTGATTTTTCTCCAGGAAGCTGAGACAGTGAGGAGGATATTGGCCGATGAGTGGTAAAGACCTCAGATTACTTGAGTTTTGACACCAGTGGCCTCATTGAAGGAGTCCAATGTGGGGGCCATTTATGACCAGACATGAGGGACATAGGAGAGCACTGGAACTGCAATTCCCTGAAGAGAAACAGAAAGGTATGTACAGAATGCAGTCTCCAAATCTGAACAACCAACTATGAGAAGATATAAGGAGGAAGAAGTGGTCAGTTAACTCAAGTTCTTCACAGCTATAAGGGTCAGGAAAACTCCTGATGCCTGGGAAGGAAGCAGGGAAATGTCTTCTCAGTTCTGTATTAATACACTTTCCCAAGTTTAAAGGGTATACTTACTGTGTCATTCTGTCCTATTTAATCCAAAAATGTTCTGTTTATTTTTAAGAATTAATGACTTAAGGATCCAAGTGCCCCCCACTGCTGACTCCTGTAATTTGTGATTTCCTACAATTTCAGCAGTGTCAGTCCATAAACTTGGATTAGTGTCTCTTGGCAACTTGGTTTCTCTGACAGTGGTATAGAACCATATGAAAAGCCTTTTTAAAATGTATTCTGCAAGTCCATTAGCCTCATGCTTACTGAATCTCCAGAAAAGTGTGGCTGTATTGGTAAAACAGGATTTTCCTCAACTGGTAAAACAGGATTGCCTTTGACAACTTTTATCCAATGCACTGTGTTTATCCATGAACAAAGTGATCTTACTCTTTGTTACAGCTTCAACCATTTTGTGAGGGATACAAGCCAGACTTACTGGTGTGTCTATCCCAGGAGGAATGTCCTAGAGGGTCTGTTATTGCTTCTACACTTGCTTTTCTACAATTATATCACTGAACTGGTGTCACAGTCTCGACATCTGGAGATGAAAATGTTGAGAGGTGTGCTGTGGAGTGGCATCATCTGTGGAGTGACATCCTTATGTGGAAAATACTGCAGTAGATTGTTGATAAGGACAGATCCTCCACTTCCAGGATGAAGAAAGGGTATATTCACATTCTTCTGGAAAATTAACCAAAATAGTGATGGTGACTGCTCCAAACTTCACAAGTGGTCAGCAGCACAGATTCTAGGAAAAAACTAAGCTACCTTGGGTATCATACAGCAGAAATTACTTTTTCTGGATGCAAAATCTCTCTACCAGGTAGGAGAGTGGCCTGAGTAGAAGTCTGTTTCATCTTCCCATGGGATCTTGCCTGTCTCATCTGAGGATTTCTACTCTTAATGGAGAATGGAAGAAAATTAATACCTTATTTAATGCAGATTTTACTTCAGAGAGATTCTTCTAAGCAAGAAAATTATTGTTTTTTTGACAAAACCCAACCTAAGAGTGTGGGGTTAGGGTTCCTGGCCAGGAGTGGTGGGACAGACTCAGGCTCATAAGGTCCTGCACTGACCAACCCTGTGGGGATCCCACACTGCCTTCAGCTGGGGAACCATTTACTTCTGTGACCCCTCGACCCTTAGTGATGAAAAATAAGCAACATTCCGCTCCTATAAGTAAAAAAGCAGATGCATCTGTGGAAAGTTTAGGACAGTGTGTCCAGTTTTCCACAGTCCAGTGCAAGAAAGACATCACCAAGTGGGAAGGCATTAAGTGGAGGGCCACTGAGATGGTCCATCTGGAGATTCTGCTCAGCCAGCAAGGCTGTGCCATCTCCACCCTTGGAGGTTTTCAAGACACAATTGGATAAATCCCAGAGCAATCTGGACTGACCCCATATCTGACACTGCTGGAAGATGGTCTGTAGACATCCCAAGGTCTTTACCCCAGACAAATTATTCCAGGTCTCTATAATTCTACGTTATTATTAGCCATAAATTTTAATAATAAGACCAACTAAGAATAGGTCTGTGCCAAACAGAAAACAACACAAATTCAGCATTGTAGACAATTGCTTTGATTAACTTCTTTATTTCTTGACATCTGTGTAGTTTCTTTGATGGAATATTACATTTCTCAACTATGACATTTCAGTTTCAGTTGTAACAACATATGACAAGAATGGTGTCTGGCACTTCAAAAATTAAGGGAAAGTGTAAATTTCCTAATTGATAATTTTAACAATAACTTTTCTTCCTCAAAACCTTCTGTTCTGGACCTTTTCAGAGAATATTCTTCCAAAGGTATTGCTTTTATACTGCCTGATGTAGTGTTTCACTCTTCTGAAAAGTAATATTTATTTAACAGACCAAACCCACAGATTTTATATATGATATACACAGTAAGACAAGTCTTTAACAGCATAAATCAATGTGACTTTGAAATCCATGGAGGTATATTAATATTTCAGAAACTGGTGTGACCATTTCATATGATCTCTGCATATCTATGTAGGGCCTATCTTGGTCACATACAAAATCTCATTTAAGGCCTCATTTCACTTAGGTATTTTAATAGTTGCCAAAATTTGAGCATGTCATTCAGTTGATTGCTAAAGGATTCATTGCGTATTTAAGCACCCTGCTGAATCATGATAAGGAAAATAAGTAAGGGATATAAAGGATAATTTTAAATAGTGGAATATGCCTACAAGCATACTGGACTACTCTGAAATGTATATGCACCTTTTCCCCCCTCAAAAAAACAAAGAGAAGAGGAAAAAAGTGTAACTTCTCTGCAGGGTCCCTGGTGACAGATTTTTAAAGTCAGTAAATTTCTTTGCTGTTTGCTTTGCAGTGCAGTACCTTCACTTTTCAGCTGCTTTCCCTGTAACACAGACCTGTTCTTTGTCACTTGACCTCTGTTTCTCCCTTTACAAACTGCTCTTTTTCAAAAAGCCCTTCTGCTCAAAAGATTGTCAAGTGCTGTGGTTTCTATTTTCAGCTTCCAGTTAAAAGTTCTTTGTTATTTTCACAATCTTCCCTTCTTGTGACTTTTACACTACACAAAGGCTATCTAACTCCTAGCACAAGAATCCTGGCAAAAATGCTCATCAAATTAGGCCAACTGAATGTAAGAGCAAATCCTATCATGTCTTAGATTGCATCTGGAATAATATGCTTGAGGAACTGAGAAGGAAAATTATACAAGAGATGCTCAAACAATAAGCACAGGGAAAGTTTTTTTTTATAGCAGTAAAATATTGTCCTTCCACAATTGCTGTGGCACAGTCCAATGTTCTAATTAAAAGACCCCCATGGAAGACTTCAGTGTGATTTAACACCACCATCAGTAGATAAATGTGGAGCCACTTTGAGTGGAGAGAGATATAATTCAATATATGGTAAATATGACTTTAGAAGAGTAGGCACACATGTACAAACAGATGAACCAAGCCCTGAATGCATTACATTACTCTGTCGGGTATTGTTCCTGTTTGAAATGGTTGACAAATTATTAATAGCTTTTGTATCCCTGAAAATGAATCCACTGTGTTGGACCTCTGTGTCCAGAAGCTTCACTAGAGCCCAGTGAGTCTTCTTCAGTCATCATTTGGGTTTTATTCAATGGAGAGAATGACAATTGTCTGAAAAATATGCTTTGTCAAAACTTCACACTCCGGATGTTTTAGTTTCACCTATTAAAGGACTATACTAATTTTATAGCTCATCCAACCTATATTCGTTACGTTTTCTCTTTTCAACCACGCACTTCAATAAACAGGATATGAAATTGCCAACTGGTTCCCTATGACTCATCTTCCTTTCAAGCTGCTCTTTAGAAAACACAGGATGTGGAAATCCTCAAAATCTTTTCTCTAACCTAGGTTTGTTATGTGTTATAAAAGACGGCGTGAGCCAATAACTGTGACGTGGATGGGAGTTTAGAAGCTCTGGATCCAGTGCTTGGTTGTTCACTAGAATCCGTTAAAAGCCTTCGAGCCTTTTCGTTTCTCTGCACCTTAGCTCCACCTCAGGAATGCACAATAGTTAACCTTTTCTTCTCCTCTTCCATTATGCTTTTTGCTCTTACTGCTTTATTTGTCAGTAAATCTATAGAACAGCCCAAGCAATGAGCTCCAGTCTTCACTGCCTCACTCATCCTGGATCAAATCACACACCAAATGATGACAATATTGTATTATTACTTGATTTTTATACAATGAGAAAAATACGTGAGAAAACTAAGCACTCATTTATCCCTTGAATCCAGACCACACTTTTGAGACTATGCTTTCAGCAGAACTGTTTTTTATATTATTCTGTCACCTCTTGACTACCATTTTTATCTCCTGACATTTCTGTGATATCAGCACTTCACCCACAAAGTGGGGAAAAATATTTACTCTGTTTGCTACATCATCTTGCTTCCAGTTACAGCAGATGGGTTTCTATCACTTTTCCATTCAGGGGTGTGTAAGAGCAGATTCAAATTAGGATAAAGGCTCAGCTCAGCTCTCTGCTGAACAAATTGCTCTGCTTGTGGACAATGGTAGCAACTTGTGAATGCATGTAAGAATTAAATCAGTGTTAAGATTACAAGATTTAGGAGCACTAAAGTTGTCTTTTTCTTCTGCTGGAACATGTGTCCTAATCAAATGGTTCCATTTATTAATATGACTGTAATAAGACCAGTGAGGAAGCTCAATGACTATTTAGTTGCAGGATAAAGTGATTAAGAAAGGTTCATTTTTTTTCTCTTATTGTTGTTGCAAAGGAAGTTGAAGAAATTTTTCTGAAATTGTGTCCAAAAAAAAATCTCATAGGGAAAATATTTTGGGATTACAATATTGGGGACTTGGAGTTTTGGGAAAACTATTTTGAAAAATGCATTTGGAGTTTTTTATTTTATTATTTTGTGGTGTTTCTGTCATTATTTTGATGTTATTTTAAAATAAATGAGATAAAACAACCAACTACATTTATGACAGTATCTTTGCTACAACTGGCTAGCTACTTTCCTGGATGGTGGTAGGGTAATAAGGAATGTTTACAATCTGCAGTGGTCCCATAACTTCAGAGTTACTAAAATATATTGAACAGAAGAAGTGTCCCCTGTATGCTGTTACACCGAAACTAACTGATGCTTTGTAAATTGGAGTTACTGAGACTTATGATGTAAACCTACTCCAAAACATAGACTTTTCTAAAAGCAAACATTTGGACTTTTGACTTGAATCAAAAGTTACTGTGCAAACTTCAGTCACATAAATGTGCTCAATAACTAAATCTTACTGCTTCAGTCTCCCGAATGTGGGACACCTGAACTCAGTGGGTGTTTTGAAAGCCAATGAACTGTCTTATGTGGGGCTTCATAACTAGAGGTGATGCTTCTGGAGGAGATTCATGTCTGCTGGAGAAAGATTATTCCCCTGTTTAGAGAGAATTATAAACTTACCAAATGAGACATCTGGCCATTCACCTTCTTGGCAAAAGCCTCTGGAATTGATTGATGGCTCGTAGTCCAGCACAAACACAAGGGTCTGCCAGAGCTGTAAATCCCTCTGTTGTCTGTACATCCAGATTAAAACCTCAGTGCTGTTCCTACAGGCCATGTGCTAATAGCAGGCTCAGTGCATTGGCAGGAACAGCAAACGGACTGATACAAACTAAATTTGCTTAACTAAATTAAATGCATGACAATGCTAAGAGAAGGGATTTCAAGGCCTTCAGAAAAGGTAAAGCAGGGGGAAAAAAGTATAGACTTGTTTCCCAGGACGAAAAATAAGACAAAATTTAAAGGGAGACATCAGGAAAGAAAAAAATCTTTTAAACGTAATGTGCATATGCACTGAATGCTTTGTGTTTTTAACACATAATCTGGATTTGCTGTTGCTTGGAGGGTGGGCAGGGATAAGTCAAAGAAGGATCTGTGCTAGATGAAAATAGAAAGCTTTCAAAGATTTAACCATGTGGTAGAATGGTTACATGCCCTTTAGTTTTTCCTTTCAATAATACAAGTCTGAGAAACACAAAGTGGCAGAGAAGCACTTGGAAAGAAAATGCACGGTAATTACCTTGGCTCTGAAGTTCCATGGGGATTTTTTTGCAGGGCCAAGTTCTCCAGTTTTACTCTTATGAAAATTATCCCTAAATATGAGAGATCCCAATGTGGCAGCCACTATTGTCTCAGACTCCTTAATTATGCTACACTTAACCAGAGAGAGAAAATATCCTTGAAAATATCCAAGCATTGGCTTGGATTGCTCCTGAAGAAATTCCTGGAGAAGGGAATCCAAAGAGATAATATTTTTTTTTCCACTGATCATAACATTTCTAACAGCTTCAGCAGTGTTTTTTTTTCTTTTCAGAGGGTGGATCTGCCCTGTACAGTGGATGGAGAAGTGATCCACCCTCCTGCCCTATGTCCCTCAGCAGGAGAAGAACTATTCAGTGTCAGGCTGGTCTCTGGGCTCTAGAGTGTCTCATTTTTCCCACCTGTTCTCTGGCAGTCCTGCAGCTGGACTTATGCTGCCTCTAGCAGGACTTTTCTCAGCCACACAAAGTCACTGTAGCAAAGCAATAGAAAATCTGGCTGCACTAATAACATCCCCCATTTTCCTGAAGGCTGAAAACTGATGATTCTTTTACAGAACTTATCCCCTCTCTCTCCTCTGCTCAGACTTCATTTTTCATCCCATCATCCTTTCCTTGAACTGAGAGCAGATTTAGCCACAGACCTGACCAATGGACAAGCACAAAGAGTGGCAACAGAAACCCAGAAATCTGTTCTTCCACCTGATTGTAAAAGGTGTGAGCAATTCCAGGCTGTTATCTCTGGGGTCTGGCCAATTTTCAATCTGGAGGTATGAAATGTGTTTATGAAATCATTCACATGTAGCTTGTTTGGAGGAGTGCTCTGACATGTAGCTCTTCTGGCAGTTCCACAAAGCGGTAAAGTGGAAAAAGATGAAGTTTATATTTAATGAATTAAAATTTCACCCAGTGTAAGCAATTCCATGTCTAATGCAGCCAGCTCTTGCCAAGTTTTCAACAAAAGAGTCACTTTCACCTGACATTTATCTCTTGAATAAAGCTGTACTTGCTATCTATGTTTTTTTCATGCTGAGATTATCAGAAACTGAAAACAGACAGGAAAGTTTGGCCATTCCAGTAGGACAGCAACACAGAATTTATTTACAAGAGTAAAGCGGGTCAAAAAGAAATTGTATGTGTATTCCTTTAAATTACAGGAATTACTGTAGTGGGACATCTGGTACTTTACAGTGCAGATTGCAAAGTCACTGTGCTGTATCATGTTAATCCCCATAAGTAAATGCTCTCTTACAGCTTCCTTTCCTATATTAGTTATTCTTCCGCTTGCTGTCCTTTTGTACGGGAAGAACAAATCCAAGGACAAAATGTTGAGAAGCAATTTGATTTTGTAGATGCTTTGTCAAGCTCTATCCCCAGAACTTCTGTGGATGTGGGAGAGGAGTGAGGCTGTGCTGTATGGTTTAATCACATACTTTAACTTCTCAGCTTCAGTTCAACATGACATGACTTCAGGCAGACCCAGAATTTCATATGGGAACAGTTAAATAACTGAGAACATCTAAAGCAGAGCAGAACAAAATCAGGCAGTGAGGGGTAAATGCCTACAGGCTGGCCAAATCTACACAAGAGAGAAAATTGCAAAGCTGTATATTCTGCATAACAAAAGAAATGTGCTTATGATGAGTGCTGGCTAAACTTACACCAGTTTTGGGTAAGAGATAACAATTATTGCCATTGTAATCCTGGATAATTCCTCAGTATAATTATCAACCTCACTAAAGTTTATTACACACATGGTGGCTGGGGATTTGAGAAGTCTGGAGAGTTGTGAGCCTCTGGATCAGGATAGCATTTCGCCCTTTTGGGTTTGTTTTAATCTGTTGTTTCAAAAAGCAGATTATTTCCTATTTTAATTTCAAAGACGACTCTTCAGAACAGATAAATAATCTTACTTTGGGCTGATAGTCCATATCCGTGTCTGAAAAAGAATGGTTTGAGTTTTATTGCAAAAAAGAGAGATTTGTAATACTGATTACTGTGTTTACTTCTCAACATTGTTTCTGCTAAACACGCATTTGCTGTATAAGGGAACAACCATCTGTGAATTTCTGAATTTCATTAAACAGATGATAAGTGTTTAGTGATAATGATTTCATTAAACAAATGCTAGCATTTTGTTTTCCACAGGATTAATACATTTCATACAAAAGAATTATCATAAACTACTATGGATTTAAACAATTTGCAAACTGGAAATAGTCCCAGAACTACATCATTTGTTGAGTCTTTTCAGATTAATTAAGAAAAACAGGTTACATATCTTAATTATTATTAAAATTTCCCCTGAAATTCAACAAGAGAAAGTGTAGGGTTTTTTGTAACTTTTGCAATTTATTTTGGAAATAGCTGGCACTGCTTTTAACATCACTTTGCGTGACTATGAATTTTTGTAAACACTACTCTCACAAGTATTGAAATGAAAGATTTCTTTGTGTCTTTCAGCAAAAGTTTTCATCAGAAAGGCTTTCAAACAGACTGAAAGTCATTTTGATGCAGTTGTAAAATGAGGAAATGTTTTGCCTTTACTTTTGGTAGCTGTCCATGTGGCAGTGAACGTCTAACTGGGATATCATATCAGAGATACTCACTAAGTGAGTAAATACTAAGGTGGGCACTGACAGCTGGAAGTGCTATATAGGAGTCCCAGTGGACAGCAAGTGATGGCAAAGACCATCTCCCAGTACAGGGAAGAGTGAATCTTGAAAGCTTGAATAGTTTTCCACTGTTGTCTGTTGTCCACATATACAGAATTAATTTCTCTTCTCTGCCATGATATGGCTGCTGACAGCAGCAGAGATGACCTTTTTTCCCTTCCCTGATTTCCAACTCTTCTCTCATTTGCAAAAGCCTAAATAGGAAATACGTACATGTCTTCCTACTCCTCCTTGCACTTCTCCCCTGACAGCACTTCTCCAAGAGGAACTGATGAGTAGAACAGCTGAAAAAATGTTTCCATGTACATCTTCCTACAATTTCCATCTGATTCCATCTTTATTCCCAGTTCATAGCAAAAATTTTTCTTAATCAGTAGCACATGACATTGCATTCAGCCCAAGTGAGTAATACCCATTTCTAGTGTGGCAGGACTCAGACAAACCTCTGCTCCTCTGGATCCATGCAGTCTTGATCTGTGCTTGCCACAGCTTTAGCTCAGTGGAGAATCAATAAACTTTTTGTGCTGTGTTCAGTAATTAAAATATTAATGGTAAGTCTGGAGAAACACTGGAGAACTTCCCTAATAGCTTCTCTTCAGCATGACACCTCCCTGCTGAGTGCAGCTGGCTGTCAGCTCCCCTTAGCTAAATCCCTCCCCACTTTACAGATGTTACACTGATCCTCCATTTTTCTCCCTCACAAGTGTTTTCCCGTGTGGCACTATGTCTAATGCTCTTGCTAAATTCAGATAGATTTCATCTACTGCATTTCCTTTGTCTGCGTAATCAGTTCTGCTATCAAAGGGAGATATCTGATTATTTGAGCATTATCTAATCTTGGTAAACAATTTAGCATTTTATCTAATTTTCTGTTTACCTCATGTAACTAACGTTCCTCAGTTATTTTTTTTTAAATCTATTGAATACTGAAGCCAAAGCTCTGGACCGTATCTTATTACAATCATTTCCCTTCTCCCTCGCTTGATGACGAGCAGTTCTCAGGTATATTGGCATAAAACCTTCTTTGTCATTTAGCACATCTTCACCTGACAGAGCTCTTAGAGTCTGGAGAAGAGGGAGGCCCAGCCTGCCCGCTTGACTCCTTTCTACCTCAGAGATGGAGCTTTCCTTTTCCATTATGACTCGTCATCTCTTTGCCCTATGCTTGGTGCCATCTTCCTGGTGGAAAATGAAGACACTGTATTGCCGGGGGCCAGAAACAGCTCAGAGAAATGCTTTATCTAGTGCTCACCAGGAGTAAAAGTTCTTTACAGCTCTCCCTGCAGCAGTAGAGGAAGGCTATGCTATTTTTCTTTATGTAAACAGGCCATTCTTTACATCCAGCTAAAGTAATCTCAAACAGCATTTTGACTGCAAAAGCACAGAGGACTTCCCAGACTTAGATGAAAGTAGTTTGTGGAGGTTTATATAATTCTTGTTTGAATTCATTATACATGCATGGAATCATGAATCTTGCAAGAACTTTTCTAACTATGTATTTTGGTGCCTAAGGAATACTGTTCTGCAGAGATAAAAGCCCAAATCCAGCAGACCCTTGTACCAGAAATTCTTATCTAATTTTCAACATTTATAGAAGGATAATTACCTTCCTCCTCTCACCCACCACTGTTTTAACAAGGATTTGGATAAACTTCTTTTTCTTGCAGAGGGTATAGCAAATGCTTGAGATGCAGTTAACCCTGACTGGTAATCCCAGTTCCCTCATTGGCTCATACTGGAATTCTCATCAGGCCATTTACTTCAGCATTTGCAGGGGTCTTTGGCAGGCCATATGCCTTCATTGATTCCTGAGTGTCTAATTGAGAAACAACAGGCTCATTTTCAATGCTCTAAAACTGTGAGGTCAAAGAGATGGAGTAGGAGGGTGCCAGGTTCCTGGCTGCCAGCTCATGCCCACTGAGGGATGCACTGTTCAGAAACCCTTGGTGTACACAGACACTAAACAACAGTAATAATACAAGTGATGTGATACACTGTGGTCTAAAGCATTACAGTTTACTATACCTTCATGAGCCAGGTGAATGAAGGAAAGATAGGAAATTATTACTGTGCAGGAGCCTGAATCAATCTCTCCCCATTCTCTAACAGACCTAGAAACATTTGGCTCTTGCAAATAATCTTTAATCAGATAGGTCACACCATTAAAGTCAATGGCTCCTTTTGTGAATAAGCACTACTCAGCAGGCTAAACATTTGCTGGACTGATATCTAAGTCTTAAAATGCTCAGAGAAAGCATAAAATGTTTTTTATTTTTTCTTCTTGCTGTAATTCACATTTTACTACAGAGTGAAATTTTATTGTTAGTCGTCATTTATCAGAAAAAAAAATAAAAAAAGAGAAATAATAGCAGGCCCCAGATGGCATTGTGCTTTTTACATAATTGCAAAATACTTATGTTACAGGCAATTTTCATTATGTACTAATCAAACTTGTGTAATCCTGTCACTGCACTGTTAGTATGATTATCACATCTGTTTAATAAAAAAAGTTGAATAACAATCATAAAGAAAAATAGATATTAATGATTTTCCAAACAGAGAACACCAAGTGACAAAGGTCCTGCTGCAGATGTAGTTCTCAGCATACAAGAAGACAGGATGAATTGTAGCATCCATTTGAAATACTCTGGAGAAAAGCAAGTGGTATGACAACAGTCAGACAAGATCACAGGAGCAGTTAAGCCAGCTAGAAAAGATTTTTACCATGTCCCTTGCGAACAGCTGAAAGCAGCACTCAGAACCTGCTGTGTTTTCTTTGTCATGCAGAGAACAGTAATACCTGAAAGCATGTTTTTTATAAGTGGTTTAGTGGTGTAGAAATTCTGGGACATGAAGAAAGAATCAAAATGTAACGGGAACAGTAAGAGAAAAGCAGAGTGTTCTTGCAGCATCCCAGAAAAAGACATCACAAATTTAGCAGCACGGGCTGTGCAGGAAGGAAAGGACACTCGCAATTCAAACCTGGCTATGGCTGAACAAACAGGCAGTGAAACTGCAAAGTGCTGCTCTAGGACTGGTGTGTGTCAGGCTGGAGACAGTGCTGATGGCCACAGAAGTGATAATTATGATCACCACACAAAACCACTACAGTCACCCTTAAATCAAGAAAAACTGTTATGGCTACAGCCTCTACTACTTGTAGAAGCCTGCATGAGCATCTTGCCTTGAATCTTGTTGAAAGACTGTCTGCAGATTACAGTGATCATTGCTGAACTCTGACATCTGGTAAGAGTCACTGCCTTCAGGAGGAGTGAAGACTGTGCCTTTACTTTCACCATGGGGCTTTGCCACAACTGGTCACAACAGTCTCCAGCTTCAAACTTGCAGTTTTCAGCCAATCTGCTGCAAAACCCTGACTGGAGCACCTTGAGGGGGAGATCCTCTATGTTCTTGAGATTTTGTGTCCTTGTAGCTTTCTCTGCAGCTGTAGTGATGACAGGCACCTCTGGTGTCCTGACACAAGTGCAGAATCAAAGCAGAAGCCTCTCTTTGGTTTCAACCTGCCACGTGGCTGTGTGTGACCACCAGCAATTTTGCCCGGATTCAGTGTGCTGTTGGCTTTCAAACCCAGTCCACCTAAACCATGCTAATCTTATAAACCACTGAAGCTTTGGTGCCCTTAAGACACCTGCCTACCTTTTCAAGCATCCAGGACCACATTCAGCTCTTGTATAATCCCCAAGGCACCTAATTCTGCCTATTGACATTCACATGCTACTCGGGTCCTTGGCTGCAGAGGAAGACCTGAAGCAGGATTTTCAAAGGCTTTTTCCTTAGAGCACATCTGACATCTCACAGAAGAAACACCTGGAGCCCAGCCAGTGTATCCTTTCTAGTGGGGTCATGGTCCTGATTTATGATGCAGGAGGTGTGGATACAGTCTTTTATTCTAGAGAAATCTTTGAACCCATGCTCCAGGCAAGGAGTTGACCATGAGGCTACTGGGTGCTTTGGTGCTGATTTCATATCCTTCCTTTTGATGCCATTTCAAACTTTTAGGAATGAGTATTTCTAGAGGGAAGTTAAGTTGTCTACTTTGTGTATTGATCTAGGATTTCTTTTTTTTTTTTCATTTGACCATTAAAGTTTTTTTATTTTTGGTAAGTCAAAAAAAAAGATGCAGGAAATGTATGGATATTCTCCAGAGAGTTTGATAACTTCCTGTTGAAAAATCCAATACTGATTTTTGGAGAGAGTTTGAACAGGCCTATGGTTCAACTTTTATATGTTCTTAAAAGACAGTGTGCAACAGCATGAACATCTCTGCTGAAGGCAATGAGTTTTTCATAAAATCTGAGTTGTTACCTGCTATAGATAGATCTGAAAAACTCTAATGTGAGTTTTTTCAGTGATGCCTGAACTTGAAATTTGTGTACTTTGGTAATTCACAGAGATTGAAAAAAAAAAGATTCCGAACCAAGAAAAAAATCTACTGACTATGAATTCTACAATAAAGCACTTTATAAATAAAGTCACAAAAGAAAACCATGGCAACAAAGAAAGAAAAGAGATCAAATTATTCATTATAAAGGACAAATCATATGTTATCTTTGTTATAAGCTTTATAGTCTCTCTCTATTCTCTCTTACAGCATCATA
Source organism: Neopelma chrysocephalum (assembly GCF_003984885.1). Lineage (NCBI taxonomy): Eukaryota > Metazoa > Chordata > Aves > Passeriformes > Pipridae > Neopelma > Neopelma chrysocephalum. The sequence continues at coordinate 11,051,223 of NW_020897725.1, read as the reverse complement.
ATGCACAATCTTGGTTGAAGTACCACGGAACTTTATTTTTTCCTCCATTGACTTGCAGGGAAATTTCACTGAGAAAATATCTTCTATATGTAAGCAAAACAAAATATTGCTCTTTAAAACAGGGGATTTGGCATACAAACAAGCAAATGAAAAGCATTTAATCCATAACCAACCATAAAATGGACACTTAAATCTAGGCATGAAAGTCTCAAAGCAGAGAAAAATCACTAGAGGTCAATAGCAGGCAAAAAAATTAAACAATTGTTGCCAAATATTAGCACTTTCCTATAAACTTGCTCCTTTTACTTTCTGACCCCTGTGCTGGTTTTGGCTTTGGTACAGTTAATTTTCTTCATAGGGACTGGTATGGGGCTGTGTTTTAGATTTGTGCTGAACATGGGGGTGATAATATTGAGATGTTTTTGTTGTTGCCGAGTAGGGTTTATCAGATCCGAGGCCTTTTCTGCTTTTTGTACTGCTACACTAGAGAGGAGACTGCAGGTACATAGGAGTTGGGGAGGATGCACAGCTGGGACAGGTGACCCGGGCTGACCAAAGGATAGATGACCAGACCATATGACATCATGCTCAGTATATAAAGTGAGGAGAAGAAGGCGGAAGGCGGGGTTGCTTGGAGTGATCCTGTTTGTCTTCCCAAGTCCCTGTTATGTCTGGTAGGACCCTGCTGCCCTGGAGATGGCTGAACACCTGCCTACCCATAAGGAAGCAGTGAATTCATTCCTTGTTTTGCTTTGCTTCTGTGGGTGCCTCTTTCTTTCCCTATTTAACTGTCTTTATCTCAACCCATGAATTTTCCAGCTTTTAGCCTTCCAATTATCTCCCTGGTCCTGGTGTTGGGGGAGTGAACGAGCAGGTGCGTGGGGCTTTGTTGATGTCTGGGGTTGAACCACGACACCCCTCTTGTGTTAAAGCCATGTGCTAATCCTCTCTACTTTACTGCCTTTTCACTCAGAGCAACCTGCAATCTTAGACACCTTCAAGCTCTTTCACATATGTAAAAGTGACTGTTGTGAAAAAATTTTTTATATTTATGCTCTCTACAATTCCTAGAAGTGCTGTCTCTCCTCACATAGTCAGGTCTATTGAGTTTCTAACACCAGGTCAAAAAATATGATCCAAAAGTGAGTTGGACTCCAGGTAATATGGATTTCCAGGTAGAATTCTCTAGGACATCCTACCTGATCTCTGTCTGAAATTCCAAAAGATCTGGGTCTCCCAAGAGTCCTTTCCTATAGCTGATACCTGAGTGAGATATCTAGGATGGCCTGACACATCTCAAAGAAGTGCTATCAGCACCTTTGTTTAGGCAACAGAATCCCACTCCTACAATGGGATCCACCTCTCCTAAGTTGAGGTGTCAAGGGTGGCAACATTCACATTGAAGCTTGTTGCCTTTTTAGTGGAGATCCAGTTGATAGTCAATGACATTTAGAGCATGATGCACTAAACTAAATGTCAACATAAATTTTAAAAATCAATTAACTATGGTCTAAACTTCTTTGGAGACCATGGTAAGTTGTACGTACGGACATATCTAGGTAAAGTATATAAATTCTACCCTGCCTCAGATTAGGCAATGTATTTCCATATGGGTTTAGGGCACTTAGTCCTTCTTTTTTTCTCTTTTTTTTTCTCTTTTTTTTTTTTTTTTGCATATTCATAACTTATCTATAAAAGATGTATCTGGCAAAGCTGTTAAACTCAGGTCAGATCTTGCAGATGAAAATACCCCCCAACACATCCCTCAGTGCTGGAAGACATGGATGAAGAGACAGTCACCCATTTCTTTAGAATCACTGATGAACCATCTTTGTGCCTGCAACGTGCAGGTCTTTGTTCTTTGTGAACTGAATGAGTATGTGTGCCAGGGAAGGGGGAAGGGTGTAGGGGACACGATTAACATGTGCTGCCCGCTGATACATAACTGTTCTTAGAACTTCAGACTTGCTGTTGACTACCCAATATAAAGAGAATAATAATGAAAAAATGACCAAGCCATTTTCACATGCTCTGATTATTACCTTTACAAGTTAGAAGAGAGGCACATTGATAGGCGTTTCATATTATGGTTAAGAAACATAATTTTCTCTTTATTGTTTCTCTCCTAGCTTTCTTATTTTTGTTTTTGCAATTATTTTGATTAAATTTACCCCATGATCTTATTTTTTCCTTGAAAAAATAATAGCAGGTTAAAAAACTCACAGCTAATGATAGGGCAAAGAATTGTTGTGGGGTTTATTGCTTTCTTTTTTTCTTTAGAAGTTACAACTGTAGAACTTTAAATACTACATAAAACATCAAAATTACTCTGAAATGGTCTGATAATATAGCATAAGAAAGTGCTGCCTTAAATTAGAAATTTACATCAATTCTCGCCTCTACATGCTGATCCATTTTTAAAGCACTTGCAAGATTTGTTGTTATTCTGAGGCTAGAAAATAGACTTCAGTTCTCTTGTGGAAGGAGATATTGTATTCCCACTCTTTAATAAAAACAAGGGAAAGGGAATTCAGTTCTGTCACATAAATAAATAATAAAAATAACCTCTTCTTGGTGAAACTGCAAGGTCAGTTAATTTCCTTACATTGATCGAAGTGGTCACTTCCTCCCTCTTTTTGTCTTATGAAATATTTTTTGATCTAATCCTGCTGTTGTGAGTTAGTTCTGTTAGATCCTCATTTGTCTATGTAAGGTGAATACCAGCTCTTCCTGGGGCGCACATCTATAAGAAGTGTCCAAATGCCAGTTTTGTTTTGTTGTTGTGTTTGAGGTTTTTTTAAAATATTTAATTCATAGTGCATTTATTATGAGTTTTTTTCCACTGGATATGCTGCAAGAGAGGAGACCTTACAGTCAGGATCATTCCTTAGTGCAAGGTAAAGTACATTTTCCTCATTAGCTATGTCTCATTTATGAAAAATACAACAAGCCGGTGTCCTACTCAATAGAAAGGCCCAGGTAAGAGAGCACAATGGAGCAGGAGGAAGGCTGTGTGTTCAGAATGATCATCTTTACGCTTATCTACTTGGACTTTAGTAAATTAATGTCAGATGTATAGAATGAGGCATCTACAAATAGCTGAAGATCCTTGTGTTCTGGCCAGTGTGGTAATTTGTTATAGGAAGCACAAGTGGGGGGCATTCTTGAGGAGACTTTAAAGAGGAACTTAAAAGAGGGGTGGACTTTAGAGATTATTCCCGAGTTGTAGGTTGAAAAGCACATGAGGGATGCTATAAAAGAGTTGTGTGAACAGGAGAGACCTGGGAAGAAGGAGGTCATGAAAATGTACAAGGGCAAGTGCAACTGTTTTTGAACAGATAAAGGTGCAGAAGTAACCTCCGTTTGATGTCAGTGACTCAGGGGAATTGAGAAGGGGCTCAAGAAAATAGGTGTAGTGCCTAAAAAAAGCTAACAGCATATCAGAGAGCAGATTTAAGAGCAGGGTAGCAGTCAGGAGGCCAGAGGTGAAATACAGACTAACATTCTTTCTGCAATGAACATGGAAAGGATCGCTTGGGTAAGAGGCCGGAGCATCCCATTTTGCTTTAGCTGCCTTTAGTTGCCAGTAAGGGCAGAAGCACCACAGATAAAGGTTGGTGGAAGGGACATGCCAAGGGTTGAGAAGCATGTTTACAGGCACTAGTCAAAATTGGTTGAGTAAAATCATGAACGGTGCAGAGACTGAGCTTCTGAGGACTCCACAGAAGTGAGAAGGTAGAAAAGCAAAATTGTAGAATCCAAAAAATGGAAAGAATAAAACCATGAGCAGAAAAGAGGAAGGAGGAAACTGGAGTTACAGGATACCTACTTACAGAGAGCAGAAAAGGTCTAATCTAAAAGAATAACGTGTGAAGTGTCTGAGGGGTCAAGGCAGATGAGACAAAAATAGAGACTGTAGTTTTATTATGACTAAAAGCTCTGAAGTCCTTGAACAGCAGAGTAGAAAGAAGGAGCCATAGACAACCATAAACAGTCCAGAATCCAGAAGGAGCTCAACGCCTCCTGTAAACACAAATAGATCTGCCTACCACCGATTTTATTTATCCTGTGGAGTCTTAAAGTACAAGAATGGTGTAAGTACAAAAATAGTACTTCATGACTGAGAAAAGTATCACTGTGGGTTCTTTCCTGAGAATGCAGCCAGACTCCCCGACATTTACAGGAGATATCTCAAGGTCATTTATGGCACTCAGAGACAGGGCACTTTCAGTCTCTCTGCCTTTTGACTTCAAATCCTGTTTTGGTGACATCCTCTGTGGGTTTGGGTAATGGTAAGTGGCAGCCTGGCCAGGACCTCCTGCCTCCTCCAGCGCAGGGGACTCCGAGCGCTTCGATTAATTGCATGTCGGGGGCTGCTGTGCTGTCCCTTGAAGTGAGCGTAAATCAGAAGTCAATTGTCCATTCTAATCAGATTTAGCCAGAATATATGCTACATGAAGTTTCAAGTGGCTAGAATTAGCTTACACACAGTAAACATTTCAGGTCTAATCTGATCATTTTAAGCGAAAACTAGTGAGCTCTAAATGTAGGGAAGAAAAAGCCGCTCTATAATCGATAAACAAGGAATGATTGAAGAGAGGGGACCAGCGTGTCTGATTAATCATCCTACCAGCTGGTCAGATTTATGACATGACGCAAATTAATCACATATTTCCAGAAAAAAAAAAAAGAACTTTAAATTATACAAACCTTAACCACAGCTTTTTCTGTGGTAATTTTATTTGTGAAGATTTCCTCTGAGACAGCAATGGGATAGGCTTGCAGATGAAATGTATACAAATATTCATAATTCTTTTCTAACAGCTATTGTATTAATATCTTCCTGGGCTTTTTTTTTGAAGTGACTCCCTTTCGTGACTTGGATGTGCATTCTGTTTCTCAATGCTTATACACGAGTGAGAAGATGTAATGTGGACTCTCCTCTGGAATTTAATTTCCCAACACGAATCATGTTCTCTTCAAAATAATAAAAACAAGCTTTGTTTCCAGATTGATTTTTTTCCTTTCCTTTGTTACTAGAGTGTCTCCCTGTATGCAGTTTTTAGAAGCACGTTTACAGAGAGATTGATTTTTTTTTGTTACATGAAGGCTGTTTTCCTGGTACCGACCTGTCCTTTCTTCCCTTGTTATACTGGCACTTTCAAGGAAGTGAAAAAGAAGGAAGGAAATTATAATAAGATTTTTTTTAAAATCCTGAAGTCTGGACACCCTTAGGTTTGTTGTTGTTTTACAGAGATTTTATCAAAGAGATATTTATCAAGCTCAATATTTCACTTCCCAAAGAAAGGCCAGAGCTGCACTCTGCTAAAGGTGCATGCTAGCACTTGAAGTCAAATTTACCTAGACACTATGCATTTTGCAAAGGAAGTGTTTCAAGAAACCCAAATAGAACTTTTCAAGAAATCCAAATACAATCCTCAATAGGAATCAAGTAGCAAAAATTCTGTGATCTGCTGCAAACAGAGTGGATCTTTGTGTTCTAATTCAGATAAACAGAAACTTTATTTTAACTAAACAATGGAAGTTAATAATCAGAAAGGAGAAAGAGGTGAAGAAATTGCAATTTTTTTTATTATATCTATAAACATGTCCAGTGCTTTGAATTAAGAGGTCTATCCAAGATTGGAAAAGATTCCTCTGTGACAGCCAAAACTGAACAAAAGAGGAACTACCCTGTTTTTCCTTTTTCTATTGCCTGGAACAAGCTCACCCATGCTTTAGTCCACTTACACTGCATTCCCCTATCCAGTTTTGTCATGTCTTTGTTTTTATCTATTCACATTCTCCTGTACCAATACAAAATACTGCTTAAAAATTAATTGCTTGTTATGGCATTTTGGACCATACCATTGTCCTCCCTGGTCCCCATTTTGAGTTTCCCCCTCTCCATCACATGAAGCATACCTTCCTTTTTTACCTCCAAGATCCTTCACAGCCCAGACCTTGTCCATGTTCTATCGAGATGACAGCTCCCTCCTTGCTCATCCTCTGGGTGAGCTGTCCAAGCCCACTGTTTACCTAGGAGTGTCTCCCTCTAAAAATTCCCAAAGCCATTTCCTTTCCCTCTTTAAAATTCCTCTGGTGTGTATCCCGAGTTTGGCGCTGCTGGGCTGTAGTTGTGCTGAAACCAGGACCAACCACAGAGACAAGTATTGATGCATTGGCTCCTTCTGCTCTCCCATCTGTCTGCAACCCTTGCTTTCCACTGGGAGCTCTTTCAGCACAGACCATAATTCTGTCTCCTGGTGGTAAAGCCCCTAGAAGAAAAGAGCCATGGTTCATGAGAGTGGCACCTACTTCTAAAGCACTACAAATAGCAAATCACTGTCCTGACACCCGCAATTAATTTGGTCGGTAACACCAGAACCAAAGCAGTAAATCACTGAGCCCTAGCCCAAGCCAAGCACACCACTGAAGAAAACCACTGGATATTTTTTTATATATTGCACATCCATGAATTCAACATGGTGCAGGTTTTGTCTTTTTGTGACAGCATTGCAGTATTGGTCTGTGCTTAATATCACATCCTTTCTAGCCTCCAAATACTACTGTGTGTTGCTGCTGTTGCAATCACTCATTTCAAGGATGATCTATTTGACTGCTGAATAGTCTAACAATGAGATAGCTTGTGGAAATAGAAGCCTGGCCAAAAGGATTTCTCGTCTGAAGACATCCTCTGCCAATAACCATCAGCAAGAGCTGTCCTGACAGGGCAGATACACGCATGTTGATCTCAGATTCCAGCAAACCTGAAATTAAGTTGCAAATTCAGCGTTGGAGTTCAAAATATCCATAGGGGTCAGGTCAATGGCAGTGGTGCCACAGCTCTACAGCAAATAGGAACCATTGTTCCCTCACGAGTTTTTTCCACAAGTCAGGCGTATAAAATCACAGACATTAATTTAATGAGCTAGTTTTCGGGAGATTAGTCCCACCACGAGCTGGATTATTCTGAACATATGGAGATGCGGTCTGGCTATGAAGTATGTAAAAGAATGGCAGATATTTGGGAATGCTGACTTTTTGGGCTGAGTGAATGTTGTGTTAAAATTTTAACTCTTCCTATCACTGTTGGGACTGGTTCGTTGTTTGGATTTGTGGAGTTTTTTTAAACTATAGAAATGGCAGTCATTGTAGTTAACTGCAGTTCAGCTCTGTAGCAAGACAAAATGGAGTCCAGGGTGTGTATATTTATGACAAATCAGATTTATAATAAAACATGTGAGAAACCAGATCTTGGAACAAATGTAGGCTAATGCTGAAGTTTAGTAATTTCTTTGAGCAATAGAGAAAAACCTTAGGCAAGAAGATATCTGTGTGTGAGAGATTGTCTGAGATCAGAGCCTACTGAACTCAAATTTCAGGGATAAAAGTCTCAGAGGCATCCAAGTGACTGAGAAGCCTCTCTTCGCTGTTTTTTGGTTTTTGGTTGTTTTTTTTTAGTATTTTAGAGCTAAATCCATGGAAGGAGTTAGGTGTCTAACTGCTGCTTAACTGCCATCATAGAATTTAGGCTAAGCAGCTCCTCAGTTGCTAACCAAATTCTGCAGGACCAGAACATATAATTTTTTGGTAGTAACATTGCCTAGGATAAGACATCATTTATCCATTGTGAATAATCAGTGTCTATCTCACAATTGTCCTTTGTTTAAATTCACAATAAAGACATTATTATACCACCAGCTCTGTAACCTGTGAGGTCCATCTTCAAAGACATTTTAGATGATAAGGAGATTTGTACAGAACATTGTACCCTGTAGTCAATTAATTAGAACAAATAACAGGCTTGGGAGATTCAGCATCATCTCTACCCTCTGCCTGAGACCTCTAACTCTTAGGAAAGAACCTGGACCACAACTGGAAGAAATTGTATTTGGAGGAAGCCTTTACAATCTCCATCTCTCCAACTGGAGCTCATTCCCTTTGTAAGCAGTAGTTGAGTAGTAGTAGTGGTAGCTGTTAATTGCAGCAACCATTAACATTTCGTTTCTTTCCCTTCCCAGCTGGTGACTCAACCTCTGTGTTTGCAGAATCATTCTCATGAGTTTTATCTCTTGGTAGTCTAATAAATATTTAGGGAATCTGACCAAAGTGAAACACTTTAAATTGGAGAACTTTAGAGTCTTGTTCTCCAGGCTCCAGAGCTCCCTTTCAAGCCCTTTCTCACAAGCCATGGGGTCTTATGGCAAAGATGGGAATGAATGTCCACAGATGGAAGACAAATATGAAGCTGGGGCTTGTTTAACCATAGAGAAGAAGAAAGTGACATCAGAATTTCTCAGGATAATCTGGTTTGGATGTGCAGTTCCCTAAAGCCTGGAGTTAGTTATGTAGTCAGTCCTGGTGGGCATGTCTTTGGATTTTTCTTGACTACGGAGGGCGTGACGGGGGACAGGGCTCAATTCAAGACTCTTTGGATCCTCTCAAACAATGGTCTCCCTGCCTGGAGAAAGCAATATCAGCATCAGATGCTGTGTTTAAGCTGCCTCATTTTGGACATATTTTTTGAAGCCCTATGTAGTACACGTTTTGGATTAGTTCTGCTTCTGTGTCAAATGCTTCACAGTCATACTTACACTTCACTTACACTGACATAATGTGTGGTTTAAAGCTGGTGGTCACAAAACATTATATTTCTCAGACTTGCAAAGAGATGCAGTTCTATGTACTTCAAGGAGCCACACTAATTCTTTTGACTAAGAATTTTCCCCTTTTAAAAAAGTGTTCAGGCATCACGTAGATGTGGTACAAAGCATATAGCTGACACCACTGCATTTTCATCTTCCAGATTCCTCAATACCTTTAAAATTAAACATAAATTGTTCTTAAACATTATGCTTTCAACCACCAGAAAGTTAGAGGATTAGTGCAAGAGCACAGGTGGGACAAGTTAAAAAGTTTACGAGGATCTCCTCTAATTTCTTATTCCCTGAATCTACAGAAAACTGATATATCTCAGTCTTACTCCTGACCATAATATAAAATCAAAAGGTGATTTATTATCTTTTATTTAACACAAGGAAAGCCATTACAAAAGAGAGGAAAGGATAAATCTTCTGCAAGCTCACCACAGGCTCCCACTACAAAGTGGTTAACCCATTTTATTTGTTTCATCATAGATGGTAATTAATCAGAGCTACTGTTAACGTGTGCTGAAACCTGACCATTTTCAATGGTTTTGCAAGACCTGAAAAAGGTTTCCTGCACAACCTGCTCTCTGTTCAGTTGTACCAGGGAAAGTACCTGTTACTTCAGTGAGGAAGCTGTTAGACCTATCTCTGCAGTTTGTCAGGATAATTCAATTGATGTTCTACCTAGAACCCTGCAGGACCACAGCTGCTGCAATGGACAGACCTTCGTTAAGCCTTAAATTGCTGATTTAACAAGCTGAGCTAATGAAATGGGGTTTTAATGAGGTGTTTTAGCTAGGTTCAATGTATTTTCCTCTTCATCTCAGCCCTACATTTCCTGAGCTTTTTCACAATACAGCTTAAAAAATCCCTTCATTTTTCAACTAGAATGACCCTTGATATCTCATTTAACAGATGAAAATATAATATTCAGATATTTCAATCAACTTCAACAGTGGCTGTGGCCTTTCTCTAAGCAGCAGCTACTCACCAGGGTAAGGATCACGATACCAGGCTGGAGGCCCTTTAGCCTGACTCGTGGTAGTTCACATGTCCTCTGCTCTCAAATTAGATTTAAAATTATACCTTTGATAAGTGATATGTCTCATCTTTCACAGTGCAATGTTGTAGCGTTTAGGAAGCTGTGTCACTTTTTTAATGACAAATATTAAAATCAAGCTCTTTGATTTCAGAAATCAACGTTTACTTATCAGCTCCTCCGTTTGATCCAGATTCACATAGTCATTAGCAGAGATAATGACAAATTGCCCCGTGTGACTGGGATGTGAGCTGAAGCCTCAAATAACAGAGAAGTAGCACACAGATCACCCAGCATAACTACCTTACTTGAAAGCTACTCTAATTTTATAAAGCAAGTTGTCAAATCAATGTCTCTGCTGTCAAACAAAAATATATTTTTAAAGGAATGCCTCAAAAATCCATAGAGGAAATGCAAGTCCAGCATGACATTTGCTTGATTTCATTCCTCAGGCGATGCCATAAAAATTGATCAGACCACATTTAATGGAGAAATCATTAGAAGTCTAATTCAACCAACTCCAGAAATATTTATGAAGAACAGTTAAAAACCACTGATATGATACAGGATGATGCTTGTTGTAGTATTATTAATAGCTAAGAAGATGCAGCTTCAATATAGGATTTCTACAGGAACTCCATAATACATTTTTCATCCACTTTTGTACAATGAATTGCTGTTAAAACAGCACAACCTTCCAAATTGCTGTTAGGTAAAGATGGGGTTTGTATGACCTGATATTTATCCATTTTGACCTTTAATGCCTTTTACAGTAATTGTTGATCCAGTAAAAATCTACTTTATCAGTCTTGCCCTGGTAGAAATATGACTGCAAGCTTTCACTAGTCAGCCCCATGGCACTCTCTTAGTTAAAGTCATGATTTTGTTTAACTCATTTTCCCCCATTTAGAATGATAGAATGGCTTGGGTTGGAAGTGCCCTTAAAGGTCATCTAGTTTCAACACCCCTGCTATGGGCAAGGACACCTTTCACTAGACCAGATTACTCAGAGCTCCATTCAACCTGTCCTTGAACACTTCCAGGGATGAGGTATTCACAACTTCTCTGGGCAACCTGTTCCAGGGCCTCACCACCCTCACAGTAAAAAAACTATTCCTTAATATCTAATCTAAACGTACTCTCTTTCGGTTTAAAACCATTCCCCTTGTCCTGTTACTACATGTTCTTGTAAATTGTCTCTCTCTGTGTCCTCCTTGCTCTGTAATGAGTTGCATTGAATGATCTGCACATAAATGCCCAACAATAATTAATTTACTGATAAAGAATGATTGCCATCCTCTAATACTACAGGTCTGTGTGAAATCTTTGCAACCGGGAAGCAAGCACACTAGTCAGTACAGGGGTTTCCGATAAAGGTAGTAGTTATTTTAGCTCATTGAAAGGCCTTCTTGGTGCTCCTCGTGTGTTTCAAGTGCTCTTTTCTTCTCCTCTCTTTATTAAAATTTTTACACACCCCTGCAAAAAACAACAAACAAATAAACCCAAACAAACAAAAAACCCCCCGAACCATAAAAAAGTGAAAATGGCTTTTTCACTAAAGGACTGTCATCTTAGAGGGCACTTGCCAGGACTGTGGTTCAGCAGAGCATCTCTTGGAGGAAGAAAGGAATTCTCTGCAATTTGAGAGAGGCTGCATCTCCTGTAGTATAAGCTGAACCAATTCAAAGCACTCTTACTCTTCACAGCTGTTCTAGTCCATGGGGCTGGAGAGGAAGGCACTGTGGGTTGGAACCTTTTTCATACATAACCCGTGCCAGCAAATGCTCATAGTAGAGACAAAGCCTTGTTCTTAATCCAAGGACCATAGCTAAATAAGTTATGTGCATTGAAGACCATACACATACACACACACACAAACACATATAAAAATAAAAATAGTCTAAAGGCTGGATTCCCAGATTCTCTCATGTGTCTTCATGCTCTTCTGAGCAGACTCAGCACAGCAGCTTGTCTCAAAGATGAGTGATATGACATGAAAAAAAGTAATATCTAAAATTTAACATTTTAAACTTTATGCTTCAGTCTCCTGTCACTGGTTCTATATAGTCAGGTAAACCTCTTGGTATTGGGAGAGAAAAATGGCTGTTAATTGGCAGGAATTTTATGTACATAGTGATTTTCCACTTTTTGATTTTTCCACGCAAATTTCTCTCAGTGACCAGGGATGCCATGCATCCAAGCATGCAGTTCACTTTGGACTGCACATAGCAGCCCTTATTGCTTTCTTCAGAGAAATCTCAGCTGTGACAGAGCTTCACAGACCTCTGAAGGAACTGCAACCAGGTTCTGTAGTACTGGATCTGGGGATATTCCAGATGTCCCTATTTTACAACCTTAAAGTTAAGAGGAAAAAAATCAGGAACAAGACACCAAACCCAAGCTTGCAGACTGAAGACTGCAGGGTGGTCCATCAGATCATCCCTTCAGAGTCAGAGAGGTACAAGGTCTTGGAGCAGATCAGATGCAGCCCAAAGACCTGGAGAAGACTGAGAAGATACATGTCCACAGTCCCACTGCATACCCTGGATTGTATATGTTGCAAACAGGACATGACCTTGTTCCTCACTTACCCCATGAATCTCTTAGTTCTTGATTTAATCCTAGGGCTAACAGATCATTGGTTAATTAACTCCTTCCAATATTTCTTGATAAACCTGAAGGAAAAAGAAAATGGATGGCTTCCCTTACCAGAATAGCACTGGTGATTTTGACACAAACACTTGCTAAAAATAAATACTGTGTGGGATAAGCTTCCTCAAATGTATTGGAAAACTTGTCTTTCATCCTCTCTGCCTTTACGATCCTACAGCAAGTGAAGGCAGTCATTCCATCCCTGGAAGTGTTCAAGGTCAGGCTGGATGTGCTTCTGAGCAACTTGGTCAAGTGAAAGGTGTCCCTGTCCACGACAGGGGGTCTGGAACTAGATGATCTTTAAGGTCCTTTCCAACCCAAGCCATTCTATGATTCTATGATTTATTTCCACTACCTTCACAGAACAACAGGTATCTGCCCTCATCAGCTCTGCATGCAGAGGGACAAGCACCCACCCCATATGGGGCACTGCTGGGAAATTCTGCAGGATGGATAGAAATGCGACTCCTCAGAGGCCAACAGCTGCCTACAGGGTGAGAGAGAGGGTGACATGCCCCTAACCAGGACTTTGGGATTATTGTGACCCTCTGGGATGGTCCAAGACCCAGAAATATGTTGGGAAGTGAAAATATAATGAGAAGAAATATTTGGAGGTTGCATTAAGGCTGTAAGGCAGAAGAAACTCCCTTTCCATGGGATATCCAGAGAGCTGAAATCACTTTAAAAAATGGGGTTGATAAACAATATAAGGAGAGTAGAGAACCAAGGGCAGAATGCAAAAGGACATTTGCTCACTGAATGTTCGCAGAGTGATGACAAATTGGGGACGTGTAGCTGCCGTGTGCGACATTGCAGGAAGAAATATTTTTCTCATGCACATACTGTTGTTTGACCTTAGTTCTTCATCCCCAGAATCACTATCTGCTGCCCACACTCTCTAAAATAAAAATTATCCTTGTCTTATTGGGAAATGTACCCATGGGAAGCGAATCAGAAATCAGGGAATGTGGAGTGGGTTTTTTTGGCCGTGTGTCATGGTGAGAGCTCCAAGCAGTAATCTGGGAAGTTTACATGGAACCTTCATATATCTCAGCACTTTCTACCACCAAAAACCCATGTGAGTACAAAATATGCATATAAACTACATTTATTTGATTGGGATAATTTGAAGGAAATCTCTGGTCCACAGAGGTAGGTCACGTAGGATTTATCCACCTTGTGGTGACTACTGTTTTTAGTGTACCTGGATGATTTTGTGCCTTTGGCAAGAGTTTCTTAGAATCTTTTTAATGCTGAAAATCGTATTAATGTGTGAAGGGTTGAGCAGACAGATTTACCTGTTGCTTGCCCAGGAATATGCGGGAATGAGAGTCACTTTTCACCTCTCTAGTATGAAGGATTTTGAGAAGAAACTTCTCCCAGGAATCGGACGCAGTCACCTTCTCACTGATCCTGCTGTAAATATTAGAGACATCTGTGAGTTTTCCTGTAGAACAGTGAAACAGTTAGGGGGGGACTAATGGACTGAATTAAATGTTGTCATGACTTGTAAAGTCAATTTACTTAGGCTGTAATTATAATCTGCCTGAAATGACAGGAGCTGGGGTGTGGCTTCACAGAGCCTGGCTGGGAGAACAGCTAGCTAGGGGGGAGTGGGAGGGGTGCTTGAATCCTGACAATGCCAATGTCGTGGTGTGCTCCTGCACAAAAGGCCTCCTTGAGCACAGCCAGAAGTGTATCCTGCTAAAGCATGAAGATTTGTGGCTCTTCAGATTTTAGTGCTGATGAACACTTAGAATAGAACCAGCAATTTGCTGGAAAATTGAGGTTTCAGTGGGGAGGAGATAAAATAATTCACAAATGTTTGTTGAATTTTGTACTTTTTTGTTTTTTAAGTGCATGTTACGTTGTAAAATGTAAAATTTGATTTTTCCACCCATACCTTTCTAACAATAATGATTTAAGGAGATAAGCAGTAAAGTCTCATAAGGAATAAATCTTTTGTTTTACCAACTAGTATATCTAGAAAAAAAAATCATGTAGCATATAAGAACTGGTATATATTTTAAAAGTTTTAGATTGAAAGAAAATTATTTTCGATATCACTTTTGTTTTGCCAGGACCCAAGATGATCACATTTCTTTTTCATTCTGACTCAAATTACTTTTTACAATTATTAAATTCAATGTCAAACCATAAATAAATGTACTTCATCTAGCTCCATCTACCATTTGAGCTCCATATTATTAATTCATAAATCACTGAAAAAAGGATTTTAAGAATACTTATTTCTAAACTTTCAATGCACTTTGTTAACAGCTGTAACCAAATAAAAAAGACAGAGAACTAAAAAAGCTAAACAGATACTTTATATTACCATATGAAAAAAAAAAAAAAGACATACCAGGATAAAGAAAAATATTTATTATGTAGATTTCATTAAATAAACTGTAAGAAGTTATATTTCTTCCACAAGTGACAATTCTCCCCAGCAGCCAATATTTCCAAACCAGATGAGTAGGAAATTATTTTATTCACTACAGACTAATACTACTGGTTTTGCTCATTAGTATGTGATCTATAGTCATTTAGATCTGCGCAGTTCCATGTTGAGCGTGTTGGGTGGTTTCATGTCAGGAGTTTTCAGAATTACTGGAGTTTTTTTCCTTAATGCTATAAGGTAATGTTTTCCAAAATGTCTTAGCTACTTTTGCCAGTGAAAAATAGTAACTCTGGAACAACCCATTAAGTTTGGAAATTTTCCCTGGGTTTTTTATTACTCTTATTTTATTTTTGAGAGGAATCAATTTAAGAAGCTTTGTTCCAACAGCCCAAATTTATTGTTTCCTTCCATACAGATAAGCTGAATCATCTCTATTTTGTTTGTGAACTGAGAAAACTGTTGTATGATAAGGCTAAGTCAAATTAGAAAATATTTAATCAAATGTATTTGATTATACAATCTGGAATGATTTATTTAAAGTTACAAGCTTTGTAATTTAGACATTTATCAATTATACTAAAATTAGGATGTCTATCTTTTCACGTTTCTCACTAACTGTAACATTTCCCTCTCCCTTCCTGCAGTTCCCTATGTTTGGAAAATCGTGCCCTGGGAAACACTGGGAAATGAGAGTTGGAGCTGCTTCACAGTAGAGAGTGAAGTGGCCACTGAAGTCAAGGCACTGAAGTCTGAATGCCAAACCTTTGACAAAGCAAAGGAAAACTAGCTATGACATCTGGTCCCAAATCAGCACAAATGTATTTATGGTATTGAATAATAATATATTGCAGTTTAATTTTTTCAAAATGGACACCAGTTATGAACTAAAGCCATGTAATTGGACACCAGCTTTATGGACCTGTTGATTTTAGGGACAGTGACTCAAACTGTGACATTGGTACAATTTTTCTTACCTACAAGTCAAGAGCTCAGCCTCTGATCATTTTTATCATTATCTTACCCTGGAGCTGTGCACCTGCATCTGTACAAACTCTTTATGGTTCAGTGAAGGGATACTGATATTCAGAAGCAATAATTTGTCATGCAAGCATTCTCTAAGTGCTTGTCTAAAAGAACATCACAGTACTTCTTCAGGCCTTTAGCAATGTAGACACAAACTGAAACAGAGAGAACACATTGGCCTTCTCTCCATGTTCACTGTTAAAGCCTCAAACCCTAAAAGTGTATTTCCTCAGTTTCCTTAGTTTTCTAATAGGTGATTCTTATCTAGTCTAAATAAAATACTGCTAACCATTACAATTCATTGTCAACTAGAAATTAGAGAAAAAATTGCAGTTGGTGGGAGCAGTAGAGTTTGCTGCCCTTGTGTTCCTTTCTCATGAAAGATAAGAGAATGACAAGAAAGTAAGAGGATTTGCGGAAAGGGCTGAAAAAATGTGCAGATGAGTCAATCAAGGAGAGATCAAATCGTGGATTAAAAAT
This sequence comes from Neopelma chrysocephalum, assembly GCF_003984885.1. Lineage (NCBI taxonomy): Eukaryota > Metazoa > Chordata > Aves > Passeriformes > Pipridae > Neopelma > Neopelma chrysocephalum. The sequence continues at coordinate 11,034,974 of NW_020897725.1, read as the reverse complement.
ATGTGTGGAATTTGCTCCCCTCCTTGAGATTGACCTGAACATGTAGTACATTGAGCCCAGGCTTGGAGAGGCAAAGAAAGTCCTTGTGCCTTCAGTTTCTAAATAAAATCTGCCATCTATGGAATAAGCAGAAACCTGGGCTGCAGTTCAGGGTACTTCCCTGCTGGAGGCATTGAAAGTGGTTTGGTGGGGTTACAGAGAGCATCTGAACTGTTGAAATGTCTGGGTTCATTCTGCAAGGCTGAAGGACCCTCAAACTTTGGTTGCTCTGGAGTTGGGTCAGCAGTTGACCAGCTGAGGGGATGACCCAAGGAAATGTGGGAAGACACTGAACTGTGAGAGGTAAATCCCCTACAACTCCATGAATCTGTGGCAGAATATCATTTGGAGATGCAAAGTGGAAAAAGGGAGAATATCAAGAATGGTTGGTAACACACATTCAGAGCATGGACATTAAAAAATTTGGCCAGTAATGTGTAATTTTTAAATTTTGTCCAAGATTAATCCTCCTGTACATTTTGCATTTCCATCTGGGTGAAATATTTATCAGGTACCCAAGCTATGAATACATTTTACATTAGAAATATGTAATAGCCTTAAAAAACAAAGGAGAGTTTCAAGTAAGAAGTCACAATGTCTCCAAGAGGTGACTTCTGTAGAACAGCTATTCCAGGCAGACCTCTGAAGGCACCCCTTCCCTCCATATTTATCAACCTGTAGAACAGCAATCTCAGCCCAATACCTGGAGACAGGACCACTGGTACAAACTTTTCTTCTGAATAAGGGTGACTGCACCATGCTGTTATTTTTGTTTACAGACACCTCAAGGCTCCCATGAATATTGTTTGTTGGGTGTTTACAGCTGAGACTGTATGTGGCTTAATATAGTCTAATAGTTCCTTCATCCCTACTCTGCATCATGACATGGCAAGGCTTTTGAAGAGTAAGTAGGCCATCCAAAACAAAAGCAGAAAATTAAATTCAGCATCCTTAATGTGTGGTGTTTTCCAAAGCTTCTGTTACTTTCATGACATCTCGCCAGAGCTATTTATGTCTGAGGGGAGTTAGGAAAAAGATCACATATTGTACAGAGAGCAGAGTGTTAAATTTATGCAAAGTGAAGAAAAGTGTTATCTCAAAAAATATTTATTTCATAGTTTTTGCCTCAAGGACTGTGCTTTGTTACAACTTTAAGGAAAGCAGTGTTATATTAGCATCAGGTTTAAAATTGCTATAAATATTAAGAACAAGTTACTTCTGGAGCATTTATATAAAGCAGTACGTGAAGTTTACCATACTGTGTAGGAAGAAAGGAAACACCTTTACTGCACCACTGCCAGTGGTGGCCAAACTTGAAAACTGGAAACAAGAGATCACTAAAAGAAAAGAAAGATGTTGAAAGGAAGCAGAAAGGTGCTGCACGAGGCTCTTCACTATATTCCTTGCTTTCACATGAAATTTAACTCCTTTGTAAGGGACTTGAATAGTTACAGCAAAATTGAGGTAGAGTGCAAAGGAGAAATGTCGGTGTCTGCAGCAAAAAATGTTGGTGTGTGAGCAGATCCTGGCTTTGGCTGGATCCCTCCTCTTGCATTTAAAATATTCCCTTTCACAGGAACTTTTGCAGAAATGTTTAGGGTTATCAAACAAAGAATTCCCACATTAAAAAATTACAGGTTAAAAACAATCTTGTCTCCAAGGATATCTTGATTACAATGCATATATCATTTCAACAGTAGAATGGTTTGGTCTTAAGTACCAACTTGCTCTGCTCTTCAGAAAGGTGTTTTTAAAGAGAACTCACAGCCACAGGCTGACCTAAGTGAAATCCTCTCCCTCAGTCCTCCCCGCAGCCGTATGGATGCCAATTTTGTGAACTGATTACAACAGTGGGAGTGTTGGTAGGTGTCAGAGCAGAACCATTTTATTTTTATAGCCCTGATCATCTGCATGTAGGCATAATTTAACGAGAACCAGCCAAAACAATTTCAAAAATATTATTTATCTAAAGTTGGGGGGGTTTTGTGGATTTTTTTTTTTAATCTTCAGGAGTTTTAATTCCCTTGTATGTTCCTTTCTACAGCTTTCATTAATGTTAGACGAATGCTTCATGAATGATTCCTCTAGTTTCCTAAACTGAAGCAGAATTCCATGCTGAGGTCAGTTTTCCCTATCATTTTCTTAGTATGAGCCACTGAAGGTTGGACGCTGCCTCTTTGGGGGTCACTCATGTGTAGGTATCTTCACAGAAAAGATGCCAGTGTGCCCATAGAGGATGTATCAGAATATTAAATACAAATGAACTCAGATTTCCACTTAACTAGGCCTACTCCAGTTCTTCCTCTAATATCAACTTTTGTCTCAAAAGAAATTATCATATTGTAGCAGCAATAAGGTCCTCCCTCCTGTGTTTGATTTTCTTAATGAAATAAAAATCATAGACCCCATCTCTGTCATTAGCAACAGACAATTCTCATATTTTGTCATTCAAAACCAGGAGGGAGCTCCCACACCTTCCTTGGCAGGTTGGGCAGGTGTCTGGCTGAAAAATAACCACCAGCACAAACTCCAAGACTTTTAATATGATTCAATCTGCTCAGAAACTCCCAAAATTTTCAAGCCCAACTTTTAAACCAGTTGTCACTCCAGTTTTATGCATCATTTACAGCACAAAGACTATCAGATACCCAGCTGTTGCACAATACTGATGGGATTTCATTTATTAGACTGCTTTCTCTTTTTTTTTTTTTGATTGGTAAAGACTGGGGCAGGGAGTCAGGAGGATCTTTGACTCCATCCAGTTTATTTTGTATACTACGAAAGAAAGATGTAACTCATTCCTTGGCTAGTGACGTAACACAGGAGCTGACCTCGAGTTCTTGAGCTGACAAGGTACTCTTTCTGGTTATTTTTTGGCCCTGAAACTTTCCTATCCTGACATTGCTCAACCCTAGAGAGTAGAATAATGTTCACTCTTTTGCAGCTCCTGGTGTTTGTCGAGTTTAAACATGGAACCACATTTTCCTGAGAGAAACAGAAGTCATGAGATATTTTCCTCCCATCTAGTGTGTTTTGAGTGTTGTTCTTTCTGTTCACTGTGAGACCTAGTCACCTCTTGCACTTGAAAGCATTTCAGCTCCTCAGTCTTAATTTTTTTAAACAATATACATTCCATCGCAATTATTTGGGTTTTCTGCTTATACATTTAAAACCTCCATTATTTGTTTTAAAATATTTCATATCTCAGAAACAGACATAATTCCTTTTAGGCTTTGTTTTAAGAGTTTCAGAAACTCAGAAAGGGGATAATGCCCTCTCCCTGTTTCACCATGGTACCTTTTTAAAAGCCAAACCTTTAAGTGAAAGATCAGCAGCACTCCTAATGCAGATGCAGACCTTTAGGAAGCACATCAATGCAAGCCACTGCTCTCAGGGCTTGTAGATTTGAACCCTGTCAGAGTTTATCTGCTGCCAGCTTCAAACTGTGGTTTGACATTTCTGGTCAAGAGGGGTGCCCTTGTGAGTCCCAAGAGGGGTTGAATCTGAAAAGACAGAGAGGAGCATATTGTCTCCCTACAGCAGTTCACTGCCAGCTTCCACTGCAGAGATACCTGTTACCAGCAAGACATTGCTTTGAGGAAGATCATCACAGCATGATCTTGCTTGTGCCTGCAGTAGCAAGCCGTCAAAGCACAGCAAGAGAGAGAGAGATGGCAGGAAGCATCAAAGGGGAACTGCTAAAGACTGAATAGGAATGAAGATAAAAGCTGCAGCCAGTGTAACTCCCTTCCCAAAGGGAGGGAGCAGAAGTGCAATGTAAGAAGGAGTGGTCACAGGAGACCTCAGGGCCAATTCAGTCCTCCTGTAACCCAGCTGCTACAATAGACTGGGAACTCAAGTGAGAAAATCATGAGAAAATTGCTGTGGTGCACAAAAGATGCTTGCAAAACACTGCAGTGCCATGTCTCAGGGTTGCTGGGGACTGAGACACTAAATTGCATTTTTTCCTGATGTAACAGACGAACTGTGGATCTCAAAACTCTCTAGCACTGCAAAATCCACACCTGCTTTCATACATAATAGTATGACAATTGTGTACAAAGCCCAGCCCATCAGGGTCAGACAAATGGGCCTGAAAAGGGCAAGTAAGCTGCTGGCAGCCATAATCCAAGTGTTTGTCAATACCAAGAGAGGTTGCCCTCACTGTCTGGAAAGAAAATATGAGGACCATTGCTCACTGATATAAGAATGCAACTTTTTCTGTTCCTGTGGTTTAGGCATCCATGAGAAAGCCATTCCCAGGAATTAGTTCCTTGCTATTTTCAGTCTATACTAGGTGCAAACTTGAATGATTAGATCTAACTCTTAAGCCAGTCAAGAATTCCCAGTCCACTTAGATGAGCCTTCAAGCCATACATCCCTGGGAGAGGGATAAAACTTCACAGGGGTCATGAAGATAACCAAGGCCCAAGAGCAAGGATTGGTAAATGTACTAAATGTACCCAGCCTTAGAAACCGACAGACAGCCTCTGGTCAGTTGTGCCCAAAAAGCAAGTCTCAGATTTTCAGATTGTAGGAGCCACACCAGAGATGACCACCCCTTTTCATTCCTGAGCCTACCAGGAATCGGAACAAAGATCAGAAAACATACCTCCTTTTGACCCTCAGCTAGAGCTTTGATTTCAGGAGCCTCACAAAGAGAATTTGCTATTGATACTGGTGAGGAGCTCTCAACATTTGCAAAGGCAACTCTGTTAGGCAGACTGAAGAGACTGCCTGCAGGGTTATAAACCATAATATAGATATAAATAACTCCCAGGAAAATAGAATAAAGGAGAGAGCTCAGTATGAGCACTTGAGAAGCAGAGTGAACCAAAGAATCACTGACATGTTAAAATAACCAGCAAATAGGAATATTTGGGAAATTTAGGGAATAGCTGAGACTCCACAGATTTGTCAGAAAATGGACCTCAATTCATTCGAATAAGAAACTGGAGATCCCCCAAGGTGGAAGCAAGGGAAGCATACAGCAATGCTTTTACTTTTCAGCCCTCATAAACAGATGCTGCTGTCATAACAGTGTGCATAAGGTTTGCTGTTGAAGGCATTTGTGCACCAATTCTGCAAGATACTGCATATTTATTTAACGTATTGCAAAAATAAGTCACTTGGGGTAGTGCTTGAGGGCTTAGGACTTCCCTTTGCCCTGAAGTTACAGAGTGTTAAGCAGGACATTACCGGGTCTGACACTTTACAAACATGATTGTGAGCACAGTTTTGTTGGTGTGAACCCACACAGATGTTCGTCCAAGGCTGAACCAGCTGTTGTCATGTGTTATGGGTTAAACCTTTCTACACCAAGATCTTCTACAGCTTTACCATCATGATGTGAATCATTGATCATGAGATCATTGAGATTATATTCAAACTCAGCACTTACTAATTAAGTAAAATCTTAAGCACTTGTTTGATTTAAAGAGGATTGTGGTATCACAATTGTAGACAGAGGATGTAATATATCAGACTTCATATTCTTCTCCTTTTACAAAGTTTTGTATTCCATAGCAGGAATAAGCTATTGGGACAGCTTATGGAGCATTTACATCAAACAAATTTGGTGCTCTTTACCAGTAACAACAAAAATGCATTCTTGACTTCAGTGAAGCTGTATTCAGTATAAGCTGGCTGTCTTAGCTTAGGCTCTGATTCAAGACTGCAAATCTTGTATGAAGTCACACACACATTTGCTAATATTTAAATATACTTTTAAACTCTATTATAATCAATGGAGTTTAAGCACATCTATAATGTAAGCACATATTTAGGTGCTTCCTTGAACAAAAATATTCCCTTTATTTTTTTTTAATGCATACAGCTTAACTCAGGACAGACCTGATATTTCCTGGCTCCTTGGTCATTTCGACCCCTTTCTTAAAGAAAATATGCAGAAACAGTTCACCTACTCTTGCAACATCTGCCAAATCTCTGCAAATTATAACCTGGTGCTTTAAAGTAAATCAGGACCACTCTTGACCTGTGAGCTCTGGTAGTTACGCAGCTGGGACAGCCTCCTTATCTATACTCCAAGAAGGCATCTACTTCAGGGAGAAATGTGAGTGTGGAAGGTGCTGGTGAATCCAACTGTAGCCACCCCCAGCTGTACAATCCCTGTCTCAGACTTCCTACAGTACCATTTTTCCGGGCTCTGTCTTGAATCAGACCTGTGAGGTTTACACTTTTGCATTTAATTAGCCTGAATATTAAATCAAAATGCACAGTCACTTGTAAAAGAAAACTCAGGTCCTGTTAGCTCTCATCAATCTTTTCACACTGTCTTTCTATTGAGAGCTCTCTGCTCTGATGTACAAAAGTTAGACACAGAAAAAGGTGGATGAAAAACTGCCTCCCAAGTGCTTTTATGGCTTTGAAATTGTAGTTTATTTTTCCACTTCGTTCTCCCAATTCATGATAATCATTGTTATCTCTTTTTCCTAAATCTTTCTAACAGAGTGACACTATTAATAGTTAAGCAAGTTTTCTGCTACCTATTATTCCTCTGCACTTTTTAGGGAACAACGTTCATTTAAAAATTCGAAGTGGCAACCTCCATCTGTGGTTCTGTGGGGCTCAGGGATATAAACATGGACACTCCCCTTTGCTTTTCATTTTTAAGCATGATAAAATACAGGTTATTTAGGTCATTGCATACTTATTTTTTTGGGCTTTTTAGCTTTCTTTTTTTCTTTTTTGTGAGTTTCAAAACAAAACTGTTTGCCTCTGACTGCAATCATCTATGCAATGTTGCATGTGAATTACAAGGTATGGATCAAGGTTTTTCTAAGGTTACCTGTCACTCTGGTATTTGAACATCTTCTATATGATCCAGAAATCTGGTAAGGGTTAATCTGGGTCAATGTACCCTGCATGAGAAAAGATATGGTCTTATCACAGGTTAAAATAGCAGTGAAAAACATAAAGAAACAAACAACAATATAGTTGTTTAGTTGGCAGGATTCTCTGCAAGGGTTTTGTCATTAGCTGCTACTGCTAGTTAAAAAGCAAGTATCCTTGTCTATACAGCTGTAGCTATGAACTGTAATAAAAATATTTTTATTTATTAATTTATGTATAAGAGTGTAGATGTGCCCCACCTGTGCCAGCTTTATCACCAGGAACAAAGCTGAAGGTTATTAAGGAGAATTTTTTTATTTACTTTGTTTCACAAGCATAAGTCAGATGGCACATTTGGGGAAGATGCTGTGAGAGACCACAGTCAGAAAAATCAATTTGCTTTTTGCTTTGAAAGAGACTCCAATGATCTTGGTCCTCCTTGTAGCATTCCACAGACTCCGTGTGACTCTTGGAGTCTACAAAACTCCCACCTGCTCAGTCAATAGACTGAACTGCAGTACAATGCCCAGGCTGCAGTACGAAACCCCCAGGTGTGCACAATAAAAACAAGAACTTTCATTAGAGGACGAGTCCCAGCACACGGAATGTCATGCCAAAGGAAGGAGGCTCAGGAAGAAGCAACACTCCTCCAGTCAGGTCAGCGTTGCCAATGGGAGGAAGGCCCTGAACATCTGATGATTGGATCTCCTCAGACTGCTCAGCTGCAGTGCAGCCGCTGAGCCTGCAGGACACAGAGCTTTATCCAAGGCATTCAAGTTCAAAAGCTTCATAGCAAGACGTGTTTTCCTCTGCTCCCTTCCCATCTTATCTTCATTGAGATATTATTTCTCATAAATAAACTGATGCATTTCTGCATCATCTTTATACTGCCAAGGATTTTTGCATTGATATATGTTGGAGATGGCCTTTAAAATAATAATAAGTCCTGGCAACAGTGATTCAGAAGCAACAGGATCTACCTTGGCACACCTCTAGTTTACAAGATACTTCACTCCAATTAATTATCTGGAATCTGAGAACTTCCAGAAGGAAAGTTTTATGAGTTAGCTCTTTCCTCTGGGAAGGTATCATTCAAGCCAAATCACTGTTAACTGTCATATTCACTCTTGAATTCTTTCAACTCAGCATCCACCCAGACTGTTTCCTCTCTTCAGAGGAAAAGTGCCTGTGGAAAGTTATGCACTTTTATCCACTTCTTTCTGATTCTTTTTGTTTATTTATTTTTTTTGCTGAAAAAGAGAGAAAAAAGTACATTTAATGTTGATGTCACTTCTCTTGACACTGAAGTTTTCACACTGCCTGCAAAACAGATGGAGAGTTATAATGCCAGCAGGGTAAACTTCCCTCACCGCAGAGTGAGTCTTCTTTTCTTCATCGAAGCCCATGGAAAGAGTTTCCCGAATACCAGATGTTTAAATGGATGTGCTGGCACCAAAAGCATTTCCCCACTACCCCTCCTCAGTGGGAAACAGTGCCCACACTGTTACCCACAGACAAGAATCCTCTTCCCAGTGATATCAGCAGTAGGGGAGGCTCCACTCATCGGCGCTGGTGCTGACATCCAGCCAGCACCTTCTCCAGGAACGTTGTCTCAGGCAGCAGCTTTTGTAGTCCTCTGTTGATTCTTCTGATTTATATGAAACTTGGGGCTGGTCCTGAGAAAATTAGTTGGGCTCCATGCCCGCCTGGAAAGAGGTGAATATCCAAGGATCCATGTGAAGGCAGGTGGAGAACACCTGTCACGGTTTAACTCCAGCTGGCAACAAAGCCTCACACAGCCGCTCACGCACTCCCCTGGGTGGGATGAGGAAAGAATCAGAAGAGTAAAACTGAGAAAACTTGTGTGTTAAGATAAAGACAGTCCAATAGGTAAAGCAAAATCTGTGCACACAAGCAAAGCAACACAAGGAATTCATTCATCACTTCCCATGGGCAGGTAGGTTCAGCCACCCCAGGACAGCAGTGCTCCATCTTGCACAATGGTGACTTGGGAAGACAAAATATCATCGCTATGAACATCCCTCCTTCCTTCTTCTTCCCGCAGTGTTATATGCTAAGCATGATACCTTATGGTCTGGAGTATCCCTTGGGTCGGTTGGGGTCAGCTGTCCTGGTTGTATCCACTCCCAGCTCCTTGTGCACCCACAGCCTCCTCACTGATGGAGTGGGGTGAGGAGCAGAAAAGCCCTTGATTCTTCCTGGCAATAATATAAACACTCCTGTGTTATCAACACTGTTTTCATCACAAATCTAAAACACAGACCCATACCAGCTAGTGTGCAGAAAATGGTCTCCATCCCAGCCAAAACCAGCACAAGACCAATGTTGTTACAATGCTGTAACCAGGTCCTCTTCTTCAGGAAGAGCCATTGTGCTGCCTGCTCCTCTGGATGCCAATATTTAGAGAGCTGGAAGAAAACCAAGAGGCCTTTTTTCTTTCTTCTCCCCTGATTTGTTGCAACTGGCTCAAGGTAAACCATCATGACCTGAATGGTAGTTCCATATTTTTTCTCCTGACTGAGGAAAACAAAAGGCTTGTGTTACTTTTGTGAAAAATTAACATTTCCTTTATCCTTCAAGGATCATTCAGGGTTCTTTAAGTTCAAGCCATGTGAGCCATAGTTGCTGGGAGATTCATTGCTTGATAAATAGCCATCCTCAACAGAATGATTAATCACAGGACTGATTCAGAGGTTTTGTTTCATGCTGTACACTTGCAATTGTGTTACCAGTTTGCTTTGGGTATAGGATGCCTCTTTATCGAACCATGATTTTTCCTCTCTAAACCTAGAGACTATAAGATATCGTCGCATCATAAATTTTTTAATATACCCTGTTTGAAAGCAGACTGATTTCCTGTCTGACTTGCTCATCTATTACCTAGAGAGGATGAAAGTGAAGTTCTTTCTTGTTATGTAACCTTACCCTGATCTGATTATTATGCACAGAACCACATTGCAAGCTCTTCAGTGTGAAAAAACTTGGGAAACTGTTATAGTAAACAAGGAAAAACTAAACCCATGAATTGGATTCCATCAGGAAATTTTAACTCTAAAATCCACAACACGTGGTCTGAAATGTCACACAATTAATTATCATTTAATTTATGCAGGAACTCATTATGGATGTGAGTGGAAATGAGCAAACTGAACAGAATTAAGTAATTCCCTTGGTTATAGACTCCATTATCAAAGAACTCTGGACATGAAACACAGCTCCAGAAATAAGCTGGGTTTTAAATTTCCCCAAGCAACAGAGAAATGACACTTTTTATTTTTGATTTTAGCCTTTTACCTTGAGTAGCTGGAGGGTACTCTGAAGGGTCAACAGGGAAAAACATTTTCAAGCTGAAAACTTAAGATTTAATATGCTCGACATCGAGAGAGACCTCATCTTCCCATACCCTCATCAGCATGCAGCCATTTATTTACCCCAGGGTTAATGAGTAAAAGCATTACTAGGTGAGAGCTGGTGCAGCTCATGGCCTCTTTCCACCATATCAGAGAGGGAGAGACAAGGATGGATGAGCATGTCCTAAATTCTGCAAAAGCAGGTGTTGACTCTTCTCAAGTTGGCTCTGATTTCTCAGAATTAGTCCTCAGGGGAAAAAAAAAGAAAAGGAAAGGAAAAGTACTAACTTACTCTTCTCAGGGCAGTGTATATATGTCCTGGATACCCGTATTTTGAGGGAGTGATATCTCAAACCAGGGCACACTCCATGTTTGGTTTTAAAGTATGTAAATGTAATCAAATGTATCACCTAACTCTCTTTGTTATAGGTCTGTAAATGCACTCAGAAGACCTGTGTGAAGAGAAGGGTTTGTGCATTGGTCTATAAATAGAACATGAGACTTGATTCAGCTTCCTTTAAAGTCAAGAAGAAACATTTCACTCAGTAAAATGAGGCTGGTTTTGGAACATACATTGATCAAACCAGGCTAAAGTACCTTCCAGCTGGTTTCATACTAGAGGTACTGATTTGGTTTTCACATTTTGATGCCTGCAGCTTAGTTACCTACTACAGATAACTACATGTAGATGCCTGAAATTTGAGTTAAGGCCTGCCTGTGAATTGATAACAGTTGTTAACCATGCCTAATGGGATAAACTAAAGAATTTTAGCCATAAACCAACTACTAACCGATAACAAGAGCACCTGCACCTGCAAAGAATGAGAATAGCAGTTAGGGTATGAAACAATAATCAAATATTTCCAGCAAGAAGTCTATTCCTTCATTACAAACTACAATTTTTTGTTTGTTTGTTTTTTGCTTTGTTCAGGAATATGACACTGAAATTACAGCATCGATTAATTGACTTTAGAGATCATATTCTTATTATATTCTTATTTTTAAAATTTTGTGGAATTTGAATGTTTGTCTCCTGGTAAAAAAATAGTTAAATTGTGGATTTTGATTGAGGATTTTGACAGGGAAACCTCCCTCCACATATCAATGACCATGCACCCATCTTTAAATATATTTGTGCCAAATTTAAAGATATTGTTATGATTATAGGGATTTTACAAACATCACCAAAACAAGTGTGCCAAATCTGGGCAGTTAAAAAAAATATGATAAAATTGAAAAAAACTTAGTGGATTCAAAAAGAGAGATGAAAATGGCTGCATAATAATTATGAGAGCATAAAAGTATCTCTAATTTTTGTTTGGATAAAATCGATTCCCACAGATTACCTCTTCACCCCAAGAAGAACAGGGGCACAGGGAATGGGATTTGCAGTCCGTTCATCACACATTATCTCTTCTCACTCTCTTCCCCTGCTCCAGGGGACCCCTGTACCCCCCTCATCCCCCTATCACTACCAAAACTTCTCCACACAAACCCAATAGAACCAATAAGCAAATTTTCACATACGTCAAATTCCAATTTAGAAAAACCTGTAGTCCAAGCAACATTAAAATTAAAAGTTTCTATTCATTTCCCAGTAGTTCTTCAACAAGAATATTTTTTTTTGTTTTATGAAGAAATGGGGATTTTACAAACTCGCCAAATCTGTTTTTGTTGCTGGCATTGGGTTTGCCAACAGGTATTCAGGAATCATCACTTAGCAACAAGGCAATATTGTTTCATAACACTCTTTTTTAATGTGCTGTAATCAACGATTGTTGTGCTTTTTTAATGCGTTATAATCAACAAAACAAAAATGCAGATTAGCAGCAACACCCGTATTCCACACAAAGTTCATATGGAATCATTGTTAGAATGGAAATCTCTGAAAAAAATCATCTGGTAGACTGTAGATTGCATCACAATTATTAACCATGACCTACCAGGCAGTTGGGTTTTCCACACCTTTTATGTTGCTGGGAGGTGAATGTAAGGACAGTGGAACAGATCATCGTGCTGTATAATCTACCTTAAGATTTTCCAGTTGCTCTCTTTAGGGATGGAAGTAGGAGACTGAGAATCAATTATTCCTCATTTTAGAAGAGGTTTGGAAGGGCTTAAGCCTGGATTTCTGTGTTGGCAGAGCATGGTGGCTGCTGCTGAGCATTTGGCCACAGCTGAGATGGGGTGAGTGCAGAGGAGGTCACGTCCAGCCTACCAGGGACCAGTAAGAGCCACTGACCTCACGAAGCGTGACTTACTGTTCATGTATCGGTTTGGCTCCTCTGCTCTTGGAAGCTGTCTGCCCCCAGACAGACTGTTGGCTTCACAGGCAGTGCAGTGAAGATGAAGAGCTTGTGTTATGCACACACAGCAGCCAAGTAGCTGAAGGAGAAGGGCTGTGTGGCATCATTGCATGGAACAGCACAGTCACAGCAACACAGCAAAGTCATCAGTGACTGAGGGATGTGCTGGCAAGCCAGTGCTAATTTAATTTAGGTCGTGTGGGTAAAACAGAGAGGGAATGTGTCTTTATTTCTTTTCTCTAACATTTTCTTGTCTGTATTCTTGGAGTAGAACTGGGTGAGACATTCTCAGAACAAAAGTACCTCTAAGTCAGTTCCAGGAACAAGGAGAAGGATTTGTCTGAGTGGAAGCTTTGGAAATCCTTTTGGACTCTGAAAGAATAACAAAAGCTTGGTAAGCCTTAAGGGAAGCTGATGAGTATCTTGGGAAGACCACTGATTTCATCTTGTAGCTTGGTATGTACAAATTTGGGAAAAGTTCCAAAGGTGAATTTTGGGATTTTTGGATGTGTTTGCATCACTAAGTTGAGATTTGAGGAAGAAAGGTCCAATTCTCAGTCTGTCATAGAATTCCTGTGTGATTTAGGATTAGCTATTCAGTCTCTGTGTCCCAGACCCTTAGCCATAAAATACTGCTATTTTTTTTGTTATTTTGTAATTTTATTGCCAGTGTCATGAGGTCAGGACTAGCTCATACTAAAGTTTCTACAGCTTATTGCAGGCCAAATGCACAGCACATTCATTTCCACATAACCTTGGTCTTTCCTGTGATGTACATGAGTAGCTGATAAACACAGAGAGGAAGGAGGTTTGACACCTCTTGTAAACTGAAATTTGGGACTCAGCTGTTGAGCTGAGACCCTGGAGCTGAAACCTTTAGCATTCTTTGAGGTCTGCTCTGCACTTGCTGTCTTTTTAATCCAAACTCTTTAATCCAAGCACTGACTGATGGGAGAATACATAGAATCTAAGGACATCTGTTTAACAGCTATCGGCATAAGAGACACAGATAACAGACAACGATAAGAGACAGGAAAAATAATAAATTAAACACCTAGATACACAAGCCCTAAGGAAAACAAGAGATAACAGACACCAGCAAAAGCCTGAGCCATCAGGTCACTAGCTGAGGGGCCATTGAACAAACAACTAAAGCCTTTAGAGGGCTCAACCAGAATTTTGTAGCTGAACAAAAAGGGAGGAATGTTTCCCACATGTACCACAGGAAAGAGCAAACTGATTATGGGATATTTGAGGAGACTCGTAAGGTTGTATGAAGCTGCTTGTGGAATGCTTTGAGGGAATTCTGAGGATGCATTAAAATTATTATGGGATGTTTAGGGGAGGGGCTAAATGTGAGAAAGGGAGGAATCAAGGCTGATTGGGGTGGAACAAGCATGGCAACTTGGTCTATTCTGTCTTCTTATTAAATCCTATTTCCATTTTCATACACTCATAGAATGGTTTGGGTTGGAAGAGACCTCTAAAGATCAACCAGTCCAACCCACCTGCCACAGACAGGGACACTTTCCACTAGATCAGGTTGCTAAAACCTCTGTCCAACCTGGCCTTGAATGTTTCTAGGGACACATTTCTTGGCAATCTGACTGTTTTACCACCCTCATTGTAAGAAATTTCTTCTTTTTACTAGTCTGAGTCTACCCTCTTTTAGCTTAAAACCATCTGAAAAGGAGGATCACGATTAGGACATCTGTGTTTCTCATGCCTCTGAGTGCTGTTGGTTTCTGTGTGGGTACTCTATGTGGTAAAAGTCCTGTTCTCTGTGTTGGTTGGCATGCCTGGCCTTTTATCTGCTCAGTGTAGGTCGTCCTCTTTGATACCTGCTCATCCTTGTTACTGGCAGCACCTACAGATGGGAACAGCAGCAACGTCATCTGTGGATGGCCAAGTCAGAAATCCCTGGATCCCTCAGTCCAGCAGCTGTGGCATTCCCTTCACAAGTGAAACCTGGAGTGCAAAGTTTGCTCTTACCCTAACAACGTTATCTCATCAGCCTTTATTTTAAATGTGATTGTCATTAGGAAGAGTCCGCATTTGGAAATCTGGATCTGGCCCAGAAGCAGTCAGGATTAGTCCCTTAGGGCTTCCTCAGCCAAAACACCATGACTTGCTGATGACAGAGGCATAAAGTGCAGTTCTGTCTCCCCTTGTGGGGAGAGGAGTCAGGAGTGAAGTGTCAAAAACGAGCATCGATCATTGGAAAAAGGGGCAGGGGTTTGTGGCTTCTCACTGTCAAAAATTATTTTAATTTGCAATAGAATAAATTAATTTTCCCCAAGTCATGTCTGTTCTGCCCCTGATGGTAACTACTGAGTGATATCCTTTTTTTAATCTCTACCCAAGACCTTTTCCATCCTATTCCATTCTGGGTGGGCAGCTGGCAGCTGAACAAGGTCAGTCCACCAGAATTGTGTTATAGTATGGTATTACAATAGAGAGCTTTGGCTAGAGAACAGTGGTTTGCATAATGTGATCTTGGGCACATATTTTCCTGCCCACAGATATGCATTTCTGCATCTAGAAGAGGTCCTGGTAGACCTGAACTACTTTAGATAGTGTTTGAATTTCTGCTGCTGAAAATGGCTGTATAAAAACAGGATACTAAGAATATTAGTTTCTTAACAGCACTGGTTTTAGTTCTGGCTCAGAGCAGAAGGATGTAGACACATGAATAAATGAAGAGGTGTTGTTTTGAACTTTCATGTTTCTGAGAACTGAATTGAGGCCATCAGTTAGATCAGGGCCTCTTTGATATGAGTGTCACAAGCCCTTGTCCAATGTAATGAGTTAAACCAAACCAACCTAATTGTGCATGAGTAATTACACCTCGGGAGGACTCAAGGTCATACATCCTGACATGAGCAAGGTGGTTTTTGTAGCCAGTGAAATGGGAGTCACCTTGAGGTCATCTTCCTTGTTTAGAGGAAGTGCATGATTAGTGAGGGTATTTGGATACGTACACTGTGTATTTTTTCATGAAGAGATGGAATACTCATGCAGATCTGAAAGGATGGCATACATTCAGGAGAATGAGACCTGAAATGTCTTCTTTTAATAAGAGAGCAGAGAAACAGAAAGCATATTTTCCTAACACCAGGTGTTATAGAAATTTTGGCACACAATCATCTTGCTTGGCACTATGTTTTACAATAAGAACTGGAATTATGGGTTTTGTTACTGTTGTAGACATCATGCTGATCATTTCCAGATTGTTATATTAATCCACTGAAATAATTAAAAAAGTTGGGTTTGCCTTTTTATTTCTTTTTTTTAATCACTTTTTTCCCCTCCAGTTAATTGCAGTCTCTTCCTTGTTTACACATATTTTCAGGTGCCAGACCCTTGCTAAAAATTCTGCTTTTTAGATTAGATGTAGCATTCTTTCCTGTGTGCAGAAGATGAGTCTTTTTCATTTGAGATGACCTTGTTTCTCTTTTCATTAGTTTCATGCATCAAATTAGAAGACAATACATGGAGCTGGATGAACCCTGGTCAGGTGCAATGCTATAAATCTCATAGACCTTTTCTAGCTATAATTTGACTTTTGGAAGCACACGCATTCTCCCATAGTAAACAATGACTTTGCTGCAAACATGTTTCATCACCTTGAACATTTCACTCTTCATGCTTTTTTGAGGCAGCAAAATGTTTACAGCACTTACAGTGTCTACCTTATAGAAAATGCAGGAAGAAGATTCTTTGAGATAATTTAAATACAGTGGGATGATGCAATCATTATTATAGAAATAGTCTGAACAGTTTCTGCATGGATAAATTGTTAAGTCTATAGGTGTAATCAAAGAAACCCCTGGATGTGAGAATATAAGCTGTAGACAGCACATGTGAAGGGTGAATCTAAATATTTTGGGTTCAGAGGTTTCATACTTTTTAAATTCGTCTTCCTCTCTGTCTCCTGGAATTGCCCATACTAGAGCTCACATTTGAGTGTTTCTTTAACAAATTTTATCTCATTGTAGTGAGAACAGGTGCTGGAGATTGCTTCCCTCTCTCAGCATCAGTTGCTCTGGAGCAGCAGTAGCTCCAAGGAAGCAGTGGCTTTCTTGCAGGACTTACCTCCTCAGCCTCTGACTTACAGAGAAAACCCTTCAGGTATGAAGCAATTGACAAAAAAAAAAAAAAAGGACAACAAAGGGAGGTTTTCCATGTGAAGAACAATTAATAACAGTCTGCTTCCTTTGTTGTTGTGTCTGTTAGACAGATTGTCCCATGTCTAATAACCCAGAAGTTGTGTTTAAAGCTTTTGCTGCAGCTTAATAGCGATGGTAAAACTGGATTCTCAGAACTTTCAGCTTTTTTCCCCAAGAGGGACACTACCATTCTTTCTAACTTAAGTTAAAAATGTCAAGAAATTCAAGAGTGGAGTGCAGAGGACTGATAGACATCTCCAATAGGGAAACAAATTAAAAATTCCCACATAGACCACAAGAGACGAACCTCAGAAAGGAGCAAGAACATCTGCTCTGGGGTTCTTGGAGAAGATCTCATGCAATGAGATTTGTTGGCTGACATATCTGCAGCCAAAGGCACATCTTTTTATAAAAAAACAAACAAACAAAAAACAGAAGATAAGGCAGGCAGTCTCTCACCTTCCTGGCAGCTTGAGATGTTGAAAGTCACAAACAATCCAGCGGAAGCCTCAAGAAATCAACAAAGCTTGTCTGCCTCACAGGCCAAAAAAAAACCCACCTAAAAGAAGGCCTTCTCCACTAAGGGGTGTTAGTGTGCTTTTTTTTCTCTTTTTTGTTCCTAAGGTACCAGATCCTTTGCCCAGGAAACAGCAGGCATCTAAATACTTCTGTCAGTAGGCTAAGACTGCCTGAAGGTAGTCAGACTTGAACTTTCTTTTATTACAGAGACAAGGGCTTTGAGAGGTTTTTAAAGAAGTCGTAAAACTTCCTCACAGACTGGAAAAAACCTCTTTGTGGCATAGGGTAGGAGAGAGAACTTCCATAGAATCTCTGAGGTTGAAAGGGACCTGTGAAAGACCATGTAGTCCAACCTCACCTTTCTCAAACCACGGTGAGCAAAAACCAGCTGCTTGAGCCTATGTCAAGATGTCTTTCAAATATCCCCAAGAGTATAAAGTCCATAGCTTCTCTGGGCAACCTGTTCCAGTGTTTGATCACCTTCATGGTGACAAAGGGTATTTCCTGCATTTCACTTCAGTTTTTGCCCATTGCCTCTTGCCTTGTCATTGGGCACTACTGAAAAAAAACCAGTTTGATCTACTCTCCCTGCACTCATGTATTTATGCAGATGGGTAAGTCCTCCCCCGCACCTTCTCTCTCAGTCACATTCTCCAGTAACCATCTTGATGGACATTCACCAGATTTACCCCAGTATTTCCATGTTTCTCCTCTACTAGGAAGCCTAGTATTGAACACATCATTCCTGATGTTTCTCCCCAGGGCTGAGAAGAGGGGAAGAATCAGCTCCATTCACTTGCTGGCAATGCTCTGCCGAACGCAGTCTGCTGAACTCTGCTGAGTTGTGTGCAGCTTAGTGTCCAGCAGTACTCTTTGCCCTGCAAAACTGCTTTCCAGCTGGTCAGCCCCCAGTGTGTACTGGTTCATAGGCTTATTCCTTTCCAGTTGCAGGACTTCACATTTCCCTTTGTTGCACTTGATGATGTTCCTGGCTGCCTGTATCTTCAGCCTCACTGGATCCCTCTGGTGGCAGTACGACCCTCTGGACTATCAGTCGCTCTTCTCGGATTCTTATAATCTCCAAACTTGCTAAGGGTGCATTGATGCCTAAAAGCCAGAAAATAACTCTCTAAGACTCTTTTTGAATATTAGAAAGCAAAAAGCACTTGCTTATTTACAGCACACTGGGTGCATAGGAATCATTTCCAAAGTGCGCACACCGAGTTACAGAGGTGCTATGGTTTTATACTATAATATCTAACATTACATCATCTGTTATACCCACTTGCCAGAACTGTCCATCCCATGGGACCTCCCTCAGTCACATCTCCCAGAATTGAGTCGGTGGTCACAAAAGACCACTCCTTTCTCCTCATCCTCCTCCTCCTCATCATCATCTTTTGTCCTTCTTGGAATAGCTTCAAGGCTTCTGAGTCCTCTGAGTAGTTTTGATTTGGTTATATCAAGCAGTGTGCCTGTTATGTCTTTTCTCTAAGTACATTTTCTACAGACAAGGTGTTCTTTACCTTGCTAAAAATTTTTATCTGTTGAAATCCTTGACAGGAAATATTAAACAATATTTCAGGAATCTTGTGCAAAGGTACTAACAGGCCAAAGGTGCTAGCAAGCTACATCAACAGTGCTAAAAAGCTCTAAAATCTATATAATGTAGATTTTAAGGCATCCAAGTTTGTACTATCATCCAGGTAATTAGCTCAGTTGATTAGAGCATAGTGTTAATAACACCAAGGTCGTGGTTTGATCCCTGTATGGGCTATTCACTGGCCTCTCTATTAGCCCCTCAGGCAACTTCACCAGTGACTGGCCTCCAACTTGCTTTTGTGCCACTGGTCACAGCACTTTGCATGCAGCAGTTCAGCCAGGTCTCAGTCCCCCTTGCTGTCCATTTATCTACCCCTTACTTGATTAGTTTGTCTATGAGGGCATTGCAAAAGACAGCGTTGAAATCTTTGCTAAAGTCAAGGCAAACAACATTCACTGAACCAGCCATCTCATTATAAAAAGCTGTTAGATTGATTAAACATGACTTCCCCTTCAAAAATCCGTGCTGACTACTCACAATCCCATTGTGCTTCATACTTCTGGAAATAGTTACTAGGAGGATTTTCTCCATCACCTTCCCAAGGATTGATTTAGTAGGACTTGTAGTAGTAGGACAGGGGATAATGTTTTTAAATTAAAGGGAGTGGATTAAAACTAGACATAAGGAAGTAATTTTTTTACAGTAAGGGTGATGAAACACTGGAACAGTTTTCCCAGAGAGATGGTAGATGCCCCATGCCTGGAAACATTCAAAGTCAGGTAGGACAGGGTGAGAGAAAACTGATGGAGTTGAGGATGTCCCTGTTTCTTCCAGTTGTTGGTTGGTCTAGATGAACTTTAGGAGTCTCTTCCAACCCAAACCATTCTACAACTCTATGATTCAGGTGAGGCTTCCCAGCCTTTAGTTCCCTGGGTTGTCCTTCTTGAAGATAGAAGTGATATTTTCTTCCAGTCCTCAGAAGCATCCATTGATCACCATGACCTTCCAAAGATGATTGAAGGTGGACTTGCAGTGTAGTCACCAGCTCCCTCAGCTCTCACAGGAGCATCCTATAAGGTCCCAAGGACTTGTGTAGGACTAGACACCCTTATCTGGTCCTTCTGTAACGAGGGTAGGTCTTCCTTTCTCCAGGCATTCCCTCTAGTCTCAGAGGCCTGGAATTGTTGAAGGGCTATCTTATCAGTACAAACCTAGATGAAGGTTTTGATTACCTCAGCCTTTTCTGTGTTCTGTTTCACTGAGTCTCCTTCCCATTCAGCAGTGGTTCCATATTTCCATGTCACTGCTGCTGATACAACTGGAGTAGCCCTTCTTGCTGCTGTGTACATTCCTCATCAATACTTAGATTGAAGTGGGTGTTGGCTTTCCTAGCTAGTCTAGAGCTGTTCGTTTTCTGCAGGTGCTTGGATGACTCATCCACCTTTAAAACACAGTGTGCCAAATTATGTTTTTCCATTCCGAGACAAGAGGTTACACATACTCATTGAGACTCAGCAGAAGATGAGATACTGTCTCAAAGAGGCAAGATACAGCCAGTACTTTTATTAATTATGTCTGGCCATAATGTAAGGCAGCACTGCCTGACAAAAGCAAAATGCAGGGAGACTGGAGATGGGAGCTGTGGTGTTCCACAGAGGTCTTTTTCAACATGCTTCAGATCTCAGCCCAGATTTTCACACTGTCTTCACCATTTGTGGTCCATACTGTTGATCCAATTATACTTCACAGGTTCTAGTGAAGGAGTTGACAACTGCTCTGAGTCCAGTTCTCTGACCTTGCTCATAACACTGTGATGTACAGCCCTGAGACCCAAGAGAAATTGTCTGTGTGGAAACATCTTAAATGGCAGCATTTTAATGGAGAAACAGAGGAATTGGGGAATGGGCAAAGCTGTTCATAGCACGTACTTAAAATTTGCAAGCAGGAGTCTTCACCCCAAACTGAAAATACCTAAAGGAACAGTCTAAATCTGACTCAGTATGCTCAGGTCCCTGGTACCTCAACAGTAGCTTGTAATTTGGATTATTGCAAATAGACAGAAAGGCTGTGTGGTGCTTTGTAGCATGAAATATTGGTCATAATTAAGGAATAATTTCATTTCCATTTACAGAAAGGCCACGCAAGAGCAAGCTGGGAAATGTTCGGTCAATCAGCCACAGTTCTGAGACACTCAGCAGCAGAGCAGCCTCACAATTACTGCTCAACAGGTCCAAATCAAAACATTAAGTTTTCCTTCAGATAAAGGAAAAACTGAAGGGACAGAAAAGAATGATGGTAAGAAAACCATGGTATGAGATCTAGTAGCTGATGAAGGATGATGATGAAGCAAGAAGAAACAGTTGTTGGATTGTGTGGGTTTCATCACATTATGATCAAATAGAAACACAAAAGAGCTGGGCCTATTAAGGAATGAGAACCTGTAAAATAGTGAATAAAACATAGTAGGGAGGAGGATTTGGGAGAGAATAATTCTGTTAGATCTGTGTCAGCTGGAAAGGTAAAATAGATCAATTTTCTTTTCTTGTTGCAGTGGGCTTCACATTAATTAAAAAAGGGGAGGGAAAAAAGAAAACCCAACTGACTAACAAAGCAAATGGTCTGAACAAAGGAAGCTGCCAAAGGTACTTCTATCAAAAACCTCCTATTAGACCCAAAAGAAATCACAATCCAGCTCCACAGGACAAAGGAAAATGAAATTCACCTAGAAAATTAGAGAAAGAAAATGAAATTCCACACTACTTTTTACACAAAACCTTTTGGCATATTACAATCTTCTCAGGAATCAACCAGTCTCTATATTTTTTGTATGGTGATTTCATTTGATTTCATTCTGGAAAAGTAGATCTGATACCAAGAAGTTTCCAAAGACTGTTAGAGAGGAAATACATAGCCTAGCTCCTGTGAAGAAGTCAGAGAATATGTTGTGGATACAGCTCTTGTGCTTTAGCATTTGGATGATTAATTCACCTTTTTAAAAATTGTCTGTAATGCAATTTCTTGCAATTCTTTCTTTATGCCTCATGTCCGGAGCTTCACTCTTTGTATGCAGCTGTCTTAATTTTCAAAGCTGTCATTATTCTGCAGGCTTTGGCCAGATGTAACTTCATAGTAATGCAAATGGATTCTGTGAGCTAAGAACTGACCTGCTTACAAAGGCTACAGCAGCATCATGTAGTGCCAGAGAAGAGCTCAGACGTTGGAGAACAGCTGGAGATAGATAGCACTTAAATCTCTGCTTCAAAAGCAGATGGTCCTTCACACCTTACTTACAAGTAAATCCATTGGTCTAACAGCTGCTGGCTGAATTTTTGCTTTCAACTGTTTCATCCAAACTGAAAAGTCCAAACACCTGCCTGTCTCATCAGCATCCTGAACTGGAAGGTGAGAGCAGGGCAGTGATCAGCGGTTCTTATGCTATGAGTGATTGAAGCAACAAAACTAGGTAAGCAAAAAGACTGAGGTTCATCCCACTAACATTTGATCATTGGGGCTGACTGTTCACCTTTTCAAGTACCTAGATATAAAGTGGGTATGTATGTTAGTAATATATTGACATACTGATTAAAAATGTACTAATTCAGATTAACATATCTATCTTTTATGTGATGAATACTACTGAAAACAACTAAATGTTATCAAAAAATTGCCATTAAATTATCAATAAGTTCCTGGGAAGCACCTAAGAAGCACCATGGCATTCTTAAGGAGAGAACTGATTAGCCTTTTCTGGAAAATAGCTACACTTAACAGTACATTCAAAATATATCTGTTCACTTCTGCTCTAGGAGGAAAAATACCTCCACACTGAATCCTTGCTTCTGTTTCATAAGTCTATGGAAGTTCCATATTCAAGGATTGGTCAGGCAAGACATGAGGGGAAATGATCAAGAATGTTTAACTCAAATGATGTAACATCAGATATGTGAGAAGCTTATTAGGCTGTAAGAAATGAGGATGAAGAGAGGAGAGAGGAGGAGAAATACTATGTGCGAGACAAATGGTGGAGTCATTACTCACTCTGAACCAACTAGGTCAGCCATCAATTCTGTCCCTGTCCCTGATGAGAGATTTAAGCAGGATAGTAACTCTGGCCTCACAAAGCCTTGGTTGCTGTCAGGGAAGCCCAGCTGACTGCACGGCTGGGCCATGTTGCAACCCTGAGATTCCTGCCCCTGGTTGCACTGATTTTAGTTCATTGCTAATCTGGCTTTTATGTTAGTCCTTTGGTTGAGTCAGACTGTCCTCAGTTGGAAGCTGGAGGGTATCCGTGTTAATGGCAGTCAAAGACTGAGCCTTCAAGCTCTGCTGTTTGGTGGTACCACTGGGAGGGGTTTGCTGCTTAGTCCTAGTCAGCTTTGTCCACAGTGTGGCTAATGACACTGACCGTGGTGTAATAAAGTGGAAAACTCTATAGGAGGCCTAGAGTGTAATATCTATCTTGATCGCAAAACCAGCTGGGATTGATTTGGTTCTGGGCATAATAAAGTAAGAAATCATGAAGAACCTCAACTTCTGGTTGTGATAGAAATGCAACAAAAATGTTTACTTGGAATTTTTCAATGTTTTTTTTCCTAGACATTCCTTTTTTTCTTTTTAATTTTGGTCAGAAGTGTCTCAGTACATCAGTTTTGAGGAGTATGCAAGGCCTTCCCTTGATGCTAGAAGTCTGCCAAACTTGGAGTAAAATGTAAGCTGTGGATGTGGGTTGGCTGGTATTTGAAATAGAAACTATCTGAAACTTAATGTTGCTTAGCTGAAACTACCAGAAAAAATTATTAGCTTGCTTGAGACTGATGAAAAAATTCATAACATCATGACAAGATGAACCTGTAAACACCTGGCTGATGATCCATGTGACACCTAGGCAGAAAATCACTGATATAAGCATGAACGATGAGAGATCAGTTTTTCTGGACAAAAAAAAAAAAAAGGGACAAAACCCCAAGGAGACCCACCAAGGCACAGAGAAGAGGAGAGAAGGGAGGGAAGAGGAGAGGAGAGGAGGGGAAGGGAGAGGAGGGGAAGGGAGGGGAGGGGAAGAGAGGGGAAGGGAAGAGAGGACCTTGTCTTTGCTGCAAGTCCAGGGCAGAGGAGCACAGATGCTGTCACATCTAGTCAGAATATCCCATGTCATTGGTGTCCGCCCACCACCTATTGCCCATCAGCAATATAATATCCCTTCCTTGAACATGAGTTCCCTGATGTTGCCACACCGAGAGGCTGATGGACAGTGGTGGTTCTGTCATCACAGGGCAGCCTGTGTGCAAATGTGCCAGCAGGGCTGGTGTTGGAAGGATTGCACACATTCTCGTGGTGTACACATTAGGTGGGATACTGTTTGTGTTCTTATAAGATTATAGTAAGTCATAATAAGATTACCGATAATAGTTGGAACATTGTGTTATGTAATAAAGGATGGCTTAACTCAATAGATATTCCTTGTGTTTGTTGTCATCTGATTCAACCATCAGTCTCTCTGTGGAAATTGAACCTTCATTCCCTCAGCTGCAATAGTCTGTAACCATCAGGAAATATGAACAGGTATAGGATACAATTCATGATCAAAGTTAGAGAGTGACTCAGACCAACAAAGAAAGATAGCAAAAAAATCCCTTAGAACAGGTGCCAGTTTGTTTCAGTGACATCTATCTGGAGGAACAAGTTCTCCAGAAAACAAAATAAGCCCCTTTGTGGTCCTGCTTTAATCTTTCATATTTATACCATGTGAGACAACTCAAAACAGGAGACTGCCTGCCTGCCTGAGAGACACCATAGCTTGGAAATGAGCTGTCATCTGGAAATTCAAATTCAAGTCATCCAGAGAAGACATTTAAACCATTATTCTTGCTGTATATTCTTAAAATCACCAGTCAGGGCCATTTAACTCTGTTAGTGCCTTCCAGGCTTGGACACCAGCCAGGGTGATTCTCTTACTGTGTATTTTTACCAATAAGGTCTGGAAAGCCTTCTTTAGGAGAAGAAAGTGAAATGTCAAAAGTCGATGTTTTTCGCTAAGTTTTGTTCTTGCTTTCCAAGCAGCCTTAGACATGAGGCTGCTGACTGACCAACTTAACATAGAATCTCAGCTGATTTGGGCTTCCCTGCTGGTATAAGCAGCCCCACAAAATGTGAGGATGTTCAACTTCATCAACCTGTGGCCAAAAGGGTAATCTTAAACCTTTCTCCTGCAGTTCATCCCTAGAGAAACTGTTGAAATGCTTCTTCAAAGTGCTGCTTCATCTTCTGAGACTTTTCACTGTGATAATTCTCCTTTGTGAGTTGTATTTCCAGTTCTATTTCCTTGTCTTAGGCAATTACAGACACCAGCTTTGCCAAATGCCTTGGCTGTTTGTCATGGTACCTTCTGTAATTGTTTTGGTTGTTGACTGTGTGGTTTAGTTTTTCTGTCCACCCACCTCAGCATAAGGGTCTAGGAGAGTTAAAGACTGTGCAGAAGGCAAGCAGCACACATCTCACCACTCAGGATGTATTCACATGGAAGCAAAGTGCTCATAAACACAATTTCTAATTTTATACCATGTAAAACTCATCAGTGGTGTTTTTTAACACAATGAGGTATTACATTGTCAATATGGGAGTGAAGACAAGGTAAACAATTCCTCCATTCTATTTTCTTAATTGGGTTAAGCGCAGTCTACCTGAGGAATGTGTGAACAAGCATACCCAAACATTTAAAATCGCAAGAAAAAAACTTCCAAGGTTTAGATTCTCATGTATCTTGCATGTTGTCAGGAATGAATATCCTAGAAGGTGTCAGACAAGTGTACTTCCTTTGAGCATTGAATATTTTTCCTTTGCTAGGCATTTGGAATATTTTAAGATTTTCTGAATCTGGCCCTGAAACATCCCCCTTTGTGCTTACATGAAAAATAGAGTCCAAAGTTAAAAGTCTTGACTATAAAGTTAGACACCTCTCCAGGGACTCTGCAGCTGCTTGGGAAATTTTGCATTATTGACATTTTACCTCTAGAGTTGGGCCAGAAAAGTTTCAATCCACTGTCACAAAGGTTGAAGGCATCTCACTCAAGACTCTACTGCTGACTTTCACCACGTAGGGCAACAGGCACCAAGAAAGTGGAGGAAGGAGTGATCAGGTCTTCTGTTTGGGAAGGGGAAGAATTTTGGAAGAATTGATTGAACAGGGAGTAAGCCCATTGCTTAATAGGCCTGGTAACAGTTTGCCTGCCTTAGGAGGGGTAGAAACTCTGAAACAAGGATGAGGCACAAAGCTGACTATTGATGTTTTCTTAGGCCATTTTTTTTCAGTTTTCCTGCAGTGCCCTCAGACTCTTTGACGCAGGCTCCTTCCCTAGGTAATGGATATAATTTTTAGCTATGATGTAAATGGCTTGTGAAGATTAACATATTAAATTTTCAAGCCTACAGTGGCTGAGGAACTGATGTTGAGCTGCACATCAAGCCACCAGGGACTAGGCTAATAGAACTCTGAGCAAGCCCATGGTGAACTGGTTGTTTCCAAAAACCGCAGTCTCACAGGTCATGATGTATTCCTGATAACCTGAGTGGATGATACATGCAACACTGAGCAGTCTTAGATTATTCATACTCTGATTTCAGACCTCTGTACTCAGAAATAGCTTCCCAGAAAATTAATACTAAATGGACACTTTGCTTCTTTTTTTTTTCTTTTTTTCTTTCAGGATTCAGAATATGTGGGTAATACCTCCTTTTCTAAGTAGCTTTTATCAACACAAGGAAGCAGTACTCTGGGGTATTTGTGCTGACAGACTTGGCAGCCTTCTCATGTTTACATGGACTGTGAGATGACGTTCCAACTTGAGGCTCTATTCCTCATGAGATAACAACTAAACTGTTCTCCGAGGAGGGATAGTCTGAGAACACAGTCAGCCCCTCCAGAGTGACAGTGTGATCAGCCACCACGTCCTGCTGAGAGGCTTTGTCTTAACAAAGCAGAAGCATATTGGCTTGGGTAGGATGCAGTACTGTCATGGTTATACAACTCCAAGGCTGCTGGTGGCTTGGGGGCGAGAGAAGAGGAAAGGAGAGGAGAGGAGAGGACAGGACAGGACAGGAGAAAGGAGTGGAGCTAATATGCATACTGTCCTCTTTCATAGGAGATTCTTTTATCTTACATCTGAATCATCCCTGCAAAGTTCCCTTGTTTTGGTGCTACTGAAAGTCAGAAGTAACCCCATAAATGGCAAAGGTCCCAGGGTCTCGGCTTCTTTTTGTCTTGCAGACAATCATCTGCCTCCCTGCAAGGTGCATGAAGAATTGTCCCAAAGCAGGGCTGTAACATCTAGCACTCACTTTTCTCAGGTATAAATCACAGTGCAAAATGCAATGCAGGGGAGGAATCAGCCCAGTGGAGTTGTTCAGGTGTAAAACTGGTCCAAGAGAAAACTGGCTCAAGCCATACAGATTTAAATTAAAAGGAAAGCGTTATGAATACTAAATGACTTTGCAAATGAATGGTTCAGAAAATCTCACCTTCCATAAGGTTTACTCATCCTTTATCCTTAGGGAATAGATTTTATTATTTCTGATAATAATCCTTCTATAAAGGGAGATGGGGAGGTAGACAGGGAAAAGGGAATTTAAAAAGGTAAGAAGGAGATAATTGTTTTCTTGTTCTCTTGCCTGAAGAAAACTTTTTCATTTTGTTTTTCTACTACAGACAATGGAAAGGCTGGAGAATCAGAAGTTGGTTTTAGTGTTTTTTTTTCTCCTACACCAAACCTTACACTATAATTGGAGAAAAGTTAAATTAGCAGTTTTTCATTAATAAGATCTATGGTTGCATTTAATAGGTTGACTAAATTGTGTTTCATGAAAGGAATACTAAATTTACTGACAAGAAAACAACACAACTTTGTTCTCAGAGACTTACTTGTTCAAAGGTCATTGATCTTTTTGACTGTATTTCCTTTATGCTGTGTCTTCAGAGACAGATAACACGGGGGGCAGGAGTCAACACTCTTGTCAACTTTGTAAAATTTTGTGACAATATTTATTTTTCTGAGGGTGACTTTTTGCTTCTTTAACTAAGAAATTTAATTCCATGAAAAACCCTCAGACAGTTATGGATCTTAGTAGCAACCACAGGCAATGTCTGCTCTTTTTTTCTTTGTAAATCAATGCAAGGAGAAAAAAAAAAAGACACGGATTTGGATATTAACCACTCTTAAAAGTCTAATCACTTAACTTTGGTTGCTGTTTGGGATAAGAACTTTTCTGAAAACAAAAGCCAGATAATTGATTAACAGAAAAGTAGACTTAGGTGCTTGATAAAGCCAGAGAGGTAAAGTAACATATGTTATCCTATATTTCTCTTACCTTGCATCTACTGGGAGACTGCCAGATGTGCACAGTTGGTCACTTTGGAAAGCCTCAGACCAGAGCATCACATGTCTGTGTCCTGGTTTGCTCCTTCCACACTTTGTAGTAGGTAAGTTCAGGTCTGTGAAATTTATTGGTCATTGTTTTGTGGATCAGATGGAAGGTTCTCCATGAACAGTAAAGTTCTTTAGGAATAGCGGCTTTTCTGATCTGTCTTTGGTCAAACTATCACTCTTCTTACTCCTCTGTATATATTATTCCACATATATGGCCTAATATATTTGATGGATACTCCTCAGAGAGTGGCTAAATTGCCATGGTACTGTATATAGCTGGTAGGCATTTGGAAACCTTTTGAAATGACCAGCAAATGATCAGTGTTTCTTTGCAGATTACCATTATTGCTTTGCCTTTTTTTTTTTTTTTTTTTAACAGATTTTCTTGCTCATTTGTGATATTTCTGATATTAGTCATTTTGTCTCTTTTTCCCTTCAGATCATGGAGGGGTGGCCCCTTTTGATGCCCAAATCATTCAAATACTAAATAGGTTTTGCACACATGCCTAAGTTCTCTCTCTGTGGTTCACTTTTTATTTCAAATTTTGTTTTCAAGATGCTGGGAGTACTTCATTGGGGTTTTTTTTTGGTTTTTATTTTTTTGCCAGGATAGACCAAGCAACCCATTTATTCTGACTGAGATTGATCTTATTCACAAAACTTTCCTCTTCTGTAAGCCCTTTTGCTTACCACAGGCATTACAGAGACCAGTAAAATACCTCTGAGGAACAGGTTAACTGGTTCATTCTGCTTCTTCAACAGTCCCAAGTCTCCAGGCAAGTCTGCACAATAAGCAGCATCAGTTTTGACATAGGGAGAAGTGAAAATACGGAGTATGGTGCATGCTATAGCCTTATTCACCCTGCTTCTGCCTTCCCCCCTGGAAATAGCAGGGGACATAGTATGTAGCATTAATTCTGCTAGTCATGGAGAGACTCTTTCTTTACATTTTGGACTCTCAGAAGGAACTGAAGGTGGGCTAATCTTTTCTTTCAGCAGCCATTGAAGCCATCTCTTGTCATTACTCAGTTAATCCTCTTAGCTTTCAAAAACTGAACATAGGTTCAGTTCTTCACACAACCATATAAAATACCAAAAAGCTCTGAGGGATAATGCACATCTGTTCCAATAGAAACATCTACGAGGTAATCATCTGCATCTGAACAAGTAATCTAGACTTCCTGTGTAGCCAGAGTGAAGTAGGCAAGAGGTGATTCATGTCCTAAAGTAGAGAGCTAAAATAGATCAGATGATTCAGATCCCCTGTGGACTTTATTTCTCTTCATTGACTATGGTTGGAGCTAGTTCAGACAGAGGTGTATATACATTGCACATGTTTAAAGCTGGGTGAAAGAGTTCTTCCCAAAGGGATTTTAAGTGGAAGTGGACTTGACTCTCTTCACTCACTCATTAGCTATATTTTAGATAAGTTTTCTAAGTTTGGGGGTAGGTGGTTATTATTTGTGTCACCTAGCTTTCTTATAAAGATCTTTGCTACTTATGAGAAGGAAGTCTAGTCTAGTCTCTTGTTAATAATAAACAGCAAAAGTTTAAGTTTCCTTTCATTCAGAGACTGCACCCAGTGGGACAGAACTACCTGTTTCTGACTAAATACCGTTCTGTGGGATTGAAGCATCCAACAGCCAAATGTTTACACATTAGTAGTTCTTGTTCCCAAATATTTGTTCGCGAAGCCTAGCCATGATGATTAGCTCTTGTGTCCTCTTTGGCTGGATATTCTTCTGTGATAGAGAAGTTGTTGGATATTTCATTTGCACACCTATTCTTCTCTTGTCATATGTGTACTTGCATTCACATTTCTGTCCCTCCTTCTTCGAGTCTACACCAGTCAAATACCAAGACTTCTGTTTTGGCTAACTGGTTTCTCCAATTAGTCATTTCTTGGTATTATCTGTGTTAAAATTATCACTATTTCACTTCACAAATTATAAGAATATAACCAGCTGTGTAACTTCTTCATTTCAAGGATTCTCATCACCTTATAATGAGTTAATTGGGGTGTGTTTCCTGCACCAACCAGTGTAAGGGTTTTTCTGGCCATATCCACTAAATAGACTAGTAAAGCAGAGATCAGGATCTGTTACTTCTCCTTCTGTAATTCAGCCTAATTTCCTAAGAAACTGCCCTTTGTGAAGGACACAACCCAGCTTGTCCTCCAGTTACAAGCCATATTTGGTGAGATACCTGGTGATTTAGGCCCTCCTAGAGCACTTTGAAGTTCAAATGCTCTGATAAGACATCATATCTCAAGGAGACTTCTGTAGGAAAAGCGTAAGGATCCCTCCAAGGGCAAGCTCAACAATAAGCCCATTAAATCTAAAGTATTACAACTAGGTCATGGGGAATAAAGTCAGAGATGCAATGTTTTTGTATTGTACAATGAATGTGAATGGGAGCTGAGACGCTGAAGACAGTGGCAATAAAAGCACGTTATCAGAACTGGTTTGTTGCACAAACTAGCTGACACATCTCAAGGGTCAGTGTGGATATTTCAAGCATGAAAACTTGCTGAATGGACAGTACACCCATGATATATAGTACAAGATTGCAAATGATGCTTAATGATGGTTGAATAGTGTGCTCGCTTTATATATGGCTGGAGTTCTCAGTATGGAAGATCTACAGAGACATACATCATAGTCACACAAAAGTGAAAAGAAAAAGAATACAAGGAGAAAAAAATAAAGCAGGCCCTCCTGCTATCATTATAAGCCATAAAATGCCCTTGTAATGTTTTCTGCAAGTCAGGGGCCTTTCGTCGAAGCAGTGTGGAGGCAGATGAGGAGATAGAAGGGGGTAGGGGTGCAGACCATGTTCTGGTTAGTTTAATGATTTATGTCTAAGTTTGTTTGTCTTCTGTGTGATTAATTACTTCCAATTATCTGCTTCCATAAAGTCTGTTCTGTATTGAAAAGACGCATCCTTGTAGGTGGGATCTCTTATGTTTGGATGAATCAACCCTGAAAATGCCCCAATGATCTTATGTCTGACACATTTTCACTTGTGTGGGACAGATTATTAAAAACTAAATCTGGGAAAGGAAAGAAGCAATCTGGGAGGGAGAGAGACACAGGAGCCAAACTAGATTTTAATATTTTTTTCAGAATATTCTAACTTTGTGTGTGACCCTAATTCTTGTGTACCATTTCACAATCCCTCCTCTATGTTTTATCTATTGCACAACTGCTTTGTATCCAGTCATCAGATTACAAATGTGGGAAAGGGAAGAGGCAACTGATTGACTGGAGCAGGCTGGAGCCTGGTCTTGAACCAGGGGACACACAAGTTGTGCTATCACCCTCCTTGCATGGAAGGACCTTTTATTGCTGAACTCTGGAGTCTAGGACACACTAGTCAATACTGGGAAAACAGGTGAGCAACATGCCATCCTCCTCTAGTGGTGGGGCAGGACATTTCATAGGATCATAGAATCATTAAGTTTGGAAAAACCTCCAAGATCATTGAGTCCAACCTTTGACAACACACCATGCCAACTAAACCAATGGCAGTAAGTGCCACATCCAGCTGTTTCTTGAACACTTTCCACTCGCACATTGAGGCCAGACCAGTGTCTTACCTGGGTTTTTTCTTCAGTCGACAAAAAGGAGTTGTTGGTAATATTCCCAAGGCAGTGAATATTATTTCAGAAATTTGTGACTCTTGTAGACATAAAGTTTGCAAACACTGTAGACCTGCTGAAGGAGGGGTAAAGGACTGATGTAGTTGTGTTGATTTCTGGTTTTTACATCTGCTTTGACTCTGTTCTGAGATGTGATAAGGAGTAAGCACTGTTTCAGGTCACTTTGTCCTGTTTCTTCTGGAATTTTATCAGTATTTTACTGCTGGTTTTGGTTTTTCCAGTGACCTACGTTTATCTTTGCTTTTGCCCTTCTGCTAGGCATTTAACAAGTTTCCCTGGAAGCCTTGTCTCCCTACATATCCAACCTTCCCTCAAGGTGCTGTTCATTCACTTGTGTTTTATCAGATAACATTACCCATAGAAATTCACCATGAATTGGGGATTTTTCACTTTCTTTATATCAGAGAGGTGCATCTGTAATGTAACAGAATTGTATGTCAGGTCTGATAAGGAGACCAGAACTTCTCTGTTTCACTTGCAACTGCATTATAGACCAGATTCTGATGCTGGTAGAAAGCCACTTGGACATAACTCAGGGTAAAATTTAGCCTGTAGTATAACCTTCCTGTTAGAGACAAAAATTTACTATCTAGTTTGTGGATAGCATGAAATTAAGGAGAACCACTACCCTAAACTGTAATAAAATCTATTGACATCCAAACTATGTATTATGCATATGTAGTCTATTATCCTGAGGCAAAAATGCACAGAGGTTTGACAGCAACTTAATGAAGGAATGCAAAAGAAAAAAGATTTAAATAAAAATCTGCAAAAGGACAGAAAATGTACCTAATAGCCAAAGGGCTGGTTCTCTTTAAGATCTGTTTCAAGAAAGTGCAATTTTGGGAGCAGAAGAGGAGTTATGGGAGTGCGATGAGGAAGATTAAAGGGAAATGAATGCAGGTGATTGCAAAGGATGAGGAATTTTGTTAGGAAATGGGTGCAAGGGCTGCAGGAGATGATGATGCAGAAGCAGTCAGAGCACAAAACAAGTCCATATGATAGGACGGAGAGAAGGGAGAAACCACTGGTCTCCCACAGTGGGGATAGCAGTGAAGTGCTGAAGGGGGTCAGTGCTTCTGTTGAGTAGAACAGACCATTATTTTAAGGAAATACTGTTTGGTAATTTTACCAGTTCTGACCAAAAGGAACCAGTACAGCAATTTCTTCTTTGCCTACCAGCTGTTTTCTTGGCTGGACATTGAGCTGACAAAAAGGCTGAATTAAAGATTACCAATAATACCTGACTAGGAAATGAGAGACTAACCAGCTCCCACGGGAACAAGGACAGCAACGTATATCCAGACCTTGTAGCTCTGTAGGGAGATGTATTTCCAGTCTCTCTCTAGGTTGCCATCTTAAGAAGATTTTCTTTCTTTTTTTTTTTTTTTTAATTCTTAGCAATAGAACAAAGGAAAAAGTGTTGAGATCCTATCTCGAAGAGAAAAGGCTAACAGTCTCAAGGAATGTGGCTTTTTTATCCTTCTTTTTTTACCATAGCTCTTGCTAATCATTTTCCCCATCTCACTTACTTATTTAAAAGTTAGCAGACATCAACATTACCATCCTTAATCTAAAATGTGTCAACACGCTGAAACCTACTGAGATTTAACAATTTATTTTTAATGTGTAAATTGTCTTCAAGAATTAAGGGTACTATGATGTTCATAAAAAGCATGTTTTTGCTATCACTGGAGACATAGAGCTAAATAATAAATTAAAACCTTTCCACAAAAACATTAATTCTTTGCATACTTTTGTTTGTAAAGCTCTCGTTTGCAAACAGTGATAAAAAATATTCTCCATATTTTTTTTGATAGTGAGAAAAGTATAATAGGAAAGTAAAATTAAATTATATTTCATTACTGATGTCAATCTGAATAAAACATGGAGAGAAAGCATTATCAGGCTTCAAGAACTTCTGGCACCTTGACAACAAACAGAGCAAATCTATATCCACTTAAAAGCTCCCACACATTAAAGTACCCCAAAATAATCATCTCTCTTTTCTCTAGCTGCAAAGTGGATGAACTGGCAGTGAACAAAAGGAAAGCATTTCCTCTTGAATTTTTCATAAGAGCTGTGTTTCAAAAGAAGCATATCACATTATCTTCATTACTTCACTTCATGCCAGGGTACACCCCAATGTTGCACTGAAAAATCTTAGATACCCCTCTGGGAAAAAGAGTCCCTGAGCATCAAGACTAATCTAGATCAGAAGTAAACAATATAGGAAGACAGGGCATTCTTACTGATACATGAGCTTTTGTTTGCTCTGAAAACAACACAGGATGCAAAGCAGCATTGTGCCAAAAGTTAGATAGTCATCCAGGCAGCTCAAAACTTTGATATGGCCACCATGAGGCTCCCAATAAAGCTTTTCTCTTTTTTAGACACTACAGAGTTTTAAGGGTTGAATGCAGTATCCTTCAACTCTGTTCAGTACTGATGCCACAATCTGAGAGTTCTGTGTTCAGCGCTGAGCTCCGCAGGACGAGAGACTTGTGTGTCCTGGAGCAGGTCCAGTGAAGGACCACAAAGACATGTGAGTGGAGCATCTGATGTATAAGAGGAGGTTGTAAGAGAAGGGACTGTTCATCCAGAGAAGAGAATACTCAGAGGGAATCTTATCCATGTGTATAAATACCTGACTGGGGAGTGCAGGGGTTGTAATGTAGAGGGAACCAGGTTTTTCTCAGTGATACCCATTGAAAGGACAAGAGGCAATGGGCACAAATTGACACACGGGAAAATAAAAACATTTTCACTGTGAGGATGACCAAGAATTGCAACATTCTGCCCAGAGATGAGAAGTCTCAATCCTTGGATATATTCAAAACCCAACCAGGCATAACCCTGAGCAATCTGTTTTAGCAGACCCTGCTTTGAGCAGGGTGGGTGTGCTGGGTGATCTCCAGAGGTCTCTTCAGACCTCAGCAATGATGTGATAGCAAAGTAGCAAAGACTACAGTATCTATTTTCCTGTAGAGTGTGGCTCATTAGCCAGAGAAGCTGATTTGGAAGTGCAGCAACTCTGAAAAATATGCCTTACCCCAAGGGCTGCTGGGCTCAGTACAGTCACAGTGATGAGAAAACTCTGCTGTTTTCCATAACTTCCAAAAGTACTTCACCAAGATTGTAAAATCCTCTGAGCAGAGATCCTACTTTGTTTTGTAGGCTCTACCCGTTGTTCAGGGTCATCAAGGTACACGTTGCTCTGCAATAAATAATGGATGGCCAGTTGAGAACCACAGGGCAAGCAAGAATCACAGAGTAAATCTGGAACCTGCAATGTCCTTGCCAGAGCCTCTTTTAGAACAAAAACAAAACAGCTCCAGCAGAGGTCAGTTAAGGAAAACTTATTTTGCTGAGGGATTTGCTTTGGCATAGAGTGTAACTTTGAAAGAAAAATAACAAGCTTTTTGTTGTGTTTGAGATATTCAAATATACACATTTCTTAAAATGAAATAAAGATGTATAACCTCCAAATATTGACTATGACATTTTTAAAATCCTTAAAAAGTTTAATCACAGTAAAATTGAACAGAAAATACTATTATTCCATTTTAGTGTTCCTAATCTGGGTTTATACAAAAGTTAGAGAGGTTCCAATTTAGTTCAAACAGTCCTAAAGGGTTGTTTCAAACTATAAAAGTTTTCTTTTTCCCTTCCAGCTTTCTTCTTCTTCCTTGGTTGCTCACAATGTTGTAACTCTTCCCTACAGTCCCTCTCTGAGGCCCATTCCCCACATTCGGGCCCAGTAACAGCCTGTAGTCATTGCCCATGCTGTGATTTTGATCACATCAGAGGGCCCTCAATGAGATAGCATGAACATTAATATCTCCTAAGAAATGAGTATTCCTGTGGATTACCTGAAATAATGCACAACCAACCTTACAATCTACCTGAACAACCTTTGAGTCTTTAAGTAGAAGACTCTAGAAAATCTCAGTTACATCAATTCCAATGGGGATGTGAAATCAGGAATACCTCTAAATAGCAGAATATATGACCCACGCTCAACTGTCTTCACCGATAACTTCTCTTTCCCTGTTTGAGTATTTATCGTCCTTATTATTTATTTTGTTGTATTAGGCTTACATGGCAAGGTTTTAGAGGGAGGGGCAGGAACTCAGGGCAGCTTCTGTGAGAAGCTACCAGAAACTTCCCCCATGTCCAATAGAGCCAATGCCAGCCAGCTCCAGGACAGACCCATCGCTGGCCAAGGCTGAGCCACTCAGGAGTGGTGGTAACTCTTCTGTGAATACATATATAAGAAGGAAAAAAAAAGTTATTGCGTAGAGGTAATAGTGACCAGAGTGAGTGAGAACATGTGAGAGGAACAAGGTCAGTGGAGAAGGAGGAGCAGGAGGTGCTCCAGGCACCGGAGCTGAGATTCCCCTGCAGTCCGTGGTGCAGACCATGGTGAGGTAGCTGTTCCCCTGCAACCCATGGAGGTCCATGGGGGAGCAGAGATCCATCTGCAGTCCATGGAGGAGACCCACGCTGGAGCAGGGAAATGCCTGAGAGAGAGCTGTGAACCCATGGGAAACCTGTGCTGGAGAAGGGTCCTGGCAGGGACCTGTAGACCTCTGGAGAAAGGAGCCTATGATGGAGCAACCTGTTCCTGGTAGGACTTGTGGCCCTGTGGGGTACACACGTTGGAGCAGACTGTGCCTGAAGGACTGCACCCCATGGAAAAGAGACCCACATTGCAGCAGCTCGTGGAGAACTTTTGCCCATGGGAAGGACTCACGGTGGAGCAGTTCATGGAGAACTGTCTCCAGGGGGAGGGACCCCACAGTGGAGCAGGGGAAGGACTTCTCTCCCTGAGCAGTGGCAGGAACAACCTGTGATGAACTGATCGTAACACCCATTTCTTATCTCCTTGCACTGCTGGGGGGGAGGAGGTAGAGCTTGGGAAGGAGGGAGAGGTGGGAGGAAGATGTTTTCAAGATTTATTTTACTTTTCTTTGTCGTGCTCTGATTTTGTTAGTAATAAATTCAATCAATATCTCCAAGTTGAATCTGTATTGCCCATGATGGTATTTGTTGAGTGATCTCCCCTTGTCCTTGTCTAAACCCATGAACCTTTCACTGTATTTTCTCTCCCCTGTCCAGTTGCAGAGGAGAGTGATAGAGTGGTTTTGTTGGATGCTGGACATCCAGCCAGGGACGACCATTACAGGAGACTGTCCCTTGTGGGAAGGACCCCATGCTGGAGCAGGGGAAGAGCATGAGGAGTTCTGTTCCTGAGCAGGAAGGAGCAACTCAGACAACATATGATGAACTGACCCCATTTCCTGTCCCACTGTGCGCCTGGTGGAGAAGAGGCAGAGAATTTGGGAGTGAAGTTGAGCCTGGAAAGAAATAAGGGGTGGAGGGAAAATGTTTGAATATTTAGTTTGTCCTATTATCCTGCTCTGATAATAAATTAAGCTAATTTCCCCAAGTCAGCTCTGTAATTAGTGAGTGATCTCCACTGGTCTTTATCTCAACCCACGAGCCTTTCATTTTATTTTCTTTCCCCTGACGAGATGGGGAGAGAACTGACAGAGCAGCTTTGGGGGAGCACCTGGTGTCCATCCAGAGTCAACCCATCACATTGATTATGAACCTACAATACATGTCCTTTAAGGTAAAGCCTCCTTTTCATTTATGTTCATAAAATTTAGCACAATATTAGCCTGACAACTCAGTAAGTAAACTGTGAACATCAGAGAAAATGTGCAAATGGATCAAAATTACTTGAATTAAGTGTCTTGGAAAACAAGGATAAGATTTGGTACTGGTGAGCCCACACCTTGAATACTGTGTCCAGTTCTGGGCCCCTCACACAGAGACATTGAGGTGCTGGAGCATGTCCAGAGAAGAGCAACAGAGCAGGGGAAGGGTCTGGAGCACAAGTCTGAGGAGGAGCAGCTGAGGGAGCTGGAGGTGCTTAGCCTGGAGAAAAAGAGGTTCTTTACAACTACCGGACAGGAGGTTGTAGCATGGTGGGGGTCAGCCTCTTCTCTCAGGTGACAAGTGACAGGACAAGAGGAAATGGCCAAAAGATTGGACATTCCTAGGAATTTTTCCTAGGAAAAATTTCTTCACCAAAAGGGCTGTCAGGCATTCAAATAAGCTTCCCAAGAATATGGTTGCATCATCACTCCTGGAGGTATTTAAAAGATGTGTAGATGTAGAGTGACATGGTAGTGGTGAACACGACAGGGGTGGATTATTAGTCTGACTTTATGATCTTAGGGGTTTTTTCAAAGTAAATGATTATATGATTTCATGTTTCTACTAAAATAGAACACAACAGGATCAGCAAATTCACAAAATCAAAAAGGTAACTATTCAATACTACATAAGAGATGAACAATTTGGAAAGGCCAGTTCTAAGAAAGGTAAAAAACCTGTGCAGTAGCTTGTAATGAGATATGGTAGAAAAATAGGCCAGTGCTCAGATAAACATCATTCTCCATACTTCTGGGATATGACTTCACATTTAAGTGTGAAAAAAAAATACCATCAAAAGAGTTACCCAAAAGCATATCTTAAAATCTTTAAACTATAAATTAACAATAAGAAAGATGAATAAAACTCAAAATTCATATATTGAGAAATATAGAGAGGAATAAGCAACAAGAAGATGAGAATGATTTAGAATATCACTTAAGAATATAAGTAATAGGATGAAAGTAAGCTCAAGGTAGCATAAAATGACAGTAATTCAAACAAATACTGATGAATTGATATTTTGAAGAACCATCTTCCCAGAGGAATGGTGAACCCATGTGAAAATTTACAGAACATAAATGAATGTACAACAGGGAACTTCTGTACTGTTGGAGAGATATATGTGTTTATTTGTCCATGCCATCTATTTATTACAGTGCTTTGGCTGAAGAAACATGAGGCAAGCCTTTCTTTTCTCATGTGGCAAAAGCAGGTGCTACTGTAAATAGCATTAGGCTGCCACCAGCAGATTAGCACTTGAGACATGTCACCCAAAAGCAGGACAGAAATGATGGATCTAGGAAGGGATTGATTTTTGAACAAATGTGTGCTGGAAAACCTGCTAGGAATAATATAAGCAGATATGTGGTCATGGCCAGTGACAGGAGAAGGATGAGTAAATAATAAATTGAGCTCCCAGGATCAAGCAATAAAGGTGTTAAACAGCCTGACAGGCTTTCCCAGGGCAATACATCACAATGAGAGTTTAGGAAGAGTTTTGGGGGTTGACTGTTTCGTATTTTGCTTTTTTTTTATTTTACTTAAAAATGTAACATACAAGTCCATGAGATTTGTTTGAGACAAAACTCCATTTACATTTCAAAACATAAATTGAACATTTTCTCTGATCAAAAAAGCCTAAAGAACTGAAAGGCAGAGTGACTGTCAAGTACCTGTTCCCATACCACCAGTTCTAATTTAGTCACATTTACAATGTCATAATCAGAAGGAATATTTAACATTGCCCACAGAGCCCGTCAGCATTCTAATCCTCCCCTTCCACCATCCATTCCTCTACACAGGTTCTCTTGGGTGGCTATCAAGAGATTGTCACTAACTTCATCTCTTTTGTAGTAAATCTTATATTAAAAAAATAGGTTTTGTACTGAGACAGCTAGCTCTGATTTTTGGCATTTAATTCCCCTGTGGTCTGGCCCTCTTTCAGGAATTCTGCTGTTTCCCAGATTTGTGTTCTGCGGATTTCCTAATGACCCAATTTCTGCCAGTGTTGGTTTCTAGAGGAGAATGGGTAACAGTGGTTTATCGCTGTGATTTATTGAAGCAGTGGAAGAGATTGTGGTTTGAAAGAGATTTGTGGTCTATGAAAGCCTGTGTGCTGTCCTTCCTTTGGGATTTCTCCTCTGTGAGGATACAGAAGTTAAGAGTCACAGGCGCAGGGAACAGTAACTCACAGGATAGGTGAGTCAGATTTCACTTGGCCTTTCACAGTTGCTTGAATTTCAATGTAGCCATTGGCCTCCAGGGCCCATGAAACGGGGAAAGCCCATCCTTAGTTTTGAGCTCCACTATGTCCAGAAGTTCTTCTCAGTCCTAGGTTGGATGCATCTAAGTTTCTTTGTAGGTCAGCACACACTTGATGGATGAGGCAGAGGTGACGAATCAATATCATGTTCCCATTTTACAGCTGTTAACTAGGGAATGAAGAAGATCACCACTATCCTCATTCTTGGTTTTTTGCTTAGTCTGACCCTTATATAACCTCAGCCTCTGTCTTCACGTGCTGCTATATCTTTGTGAGACAAGTAAAGCCTTAAATGAGGATAAAGGTACTCATATAGCTGAAAGCCCAGTAAAATGTAACTGAAAGTTGGGGTTTAATTTTCCTAGGAGACTGACAATCCCAGTTTCAGTAAAATAGGAAGAACTATTTTGACTAATCCTTCGCAGGCTAGTGAGGAAATTATTTGATAGCACTCACACCATTAAGGTTGCCTGTCTTGCCCAGTACACTGCCTATATTAAATGGTACAGTGTTTTATGGAGGGTCATTCCTTCCCTAAAGACACTTCATTCTTTGGAAGCTTTTCATATCATCTTAGGCAAATATCCATCAGGAATAGACTAGACAGAATTGATCCTTCCACAGAGCAGAGGAAGGAAATAGGCACATTCTGGAGGTTTTTATCCTGTCTTGTTTTCTATTATGAGCAGAATAAACCACACCTGGAAATCAGACAACTCAGCTGCCCTACAGAAAGGCAGATCAGCAGGAGTTTAGCAGATGGCTTTCATGGAATTCAGGGACTGGAAGCCAATATTTTATGAAGTAAGAGAAAAAAGAGCATTAAGGGATGAAATAAGAAAGCTACACACATTGTGGTATATTCTCTGATATTTAGACGTATAATAAGTTTGTTTCTTTCAGTTTTTCCATTAAATGTTTCCTTATGAGGCATTTAAGACCCTTCAGAACTTAATTACTGCCTAGTGAATGATGGTGGTACATGGTCAGTGTTAAAGTTGGGGTCACTTATCAATCACAACATGACATAAAGACAATCAAATGTTTCTCCTCTTTAGGGCTTGTTAATGACCGAAGACAAACATGTTGATCCCAAATCATTTCCAAAGTGAAAGTAGAAAGAACACAAGTAGCAACAAAAGTCCCTTTGCTAACAGGTAAAACACAGAGAATAAACATGAATTTTAACTATTTTCCATCTTTTCCTGGCCAAGGTGAAGACTTATTGACAGGCACGTCTGGAAAAGCTTCTGTTGCTGCTGCTTACTATGACTGATTTTGAAAGAAGGAACTTCAATCTTAAGGGCTGTCAGTTTGGCACCTATAACGAGCATAATATTCATTTCAAAAGGAAAACTACCAAAAAAAATAAATGACAGGTTAAACTTTGCATGTCTACAAGCAGAACTGCTGATCTCCCAAGATAGTGTTCCCGGCCCACACACCCGTCACACTACCAGGTGCTGTTGCTTCTTTTCTTTTTTTCCCCTAGTATTCCTCATTACATTTCCCTGGCAGAAATTCCACTGTGGATGCTAGCAATAGGCTTGCCTTGATGCTGCTCATCACAATCCCCCGTGACAGCTTATTATCTCATTATCAACATTAATAATAAATGTGTGTTTCTCTGAATATGCAATGTGAGAACCGAATATCTATATATATATGGGACTTCACACTGCATTTATTTGAATGTGTAATGGCTGGTATAAATGCAGACTCAAAGCTCTATGAGTGAAGGACACACTTGGCATGCAGAACCAGGTTCAGCTGAGAGCCGTGACAGAGACTTCCTGTGTGCCTGTGGGTGAGTTATTTGACCCCATCCACACCTTATTCCTCATTCTTGAAATCCCTTTTGCACTTTTAGAGAATGATTTAAGTTTTCTCTCCTAAATGCTGCAATGTTTTAATACACATTCCAATTGATGCATCTTAATGCTTAAATGAGCATTGGATAGTTAAAACTACAAACTGATCAGTATAGAAATAAACAATCCCATATATGGGTTTCTGAGGATAAATATTTAAGAATAATTAATGGCTTATTTTTCCCTTCCATGCTGTCTAATTATAAATATGACTTTCCAAATAAAATCAACTTTTTTTTATACTACCGGAATTTTCTTTTTATTTAAAAATTCCTGGTTTTGAATGAATGAAAGTGTTATAGTAAAACTTCAAGTACGAAATGCTGACACAGTATGAAAACCAGTTTCATATATGAAACTAAAATAGTAGAATATTCTTGTCATAAAATAAAAACTGGATGTACAAGTAGGTCTTAAAAAATTTAAGTTCTGTTCTTAATTTCTAAAAATATTTTTTTGGTATTTTAATTTCAAGTAGTCAGAGTTGTAAAGGTTTTAGAACTGCTTATAAAAAATACTGGTCAAAAGGAGCACTCCTTTAATGGATGTTGAAGACTACAGCTCACTTGGCCTTACTGGGATGGAACATGCTAGTGGAAATAAATGAATACTTGTGATAGGGGATTCTAGAACTCCTCGAACACTGTTACTGAGGAAAACTCCTTCATTCTTGCCGTATTGTATTCCAGCCCAAGGACAGGAGACAGTGTTAAAAAAAACATATTTACTTGGTTGAGTAGCCAGCAACGTCCTTACAGTTCAGCCTAAATGTCACATGAAAGAACAAAATTAACAAATTCTGCAGAAAGTAAGAATATCTGAAAATAATTTCATTTACTTTCTAATGCTGATTAATAACAGATACATTATTCTTAGCAACTGTATTCTGACCTCAGTCTATTCTGGCTCACAAATTTTATGCAGAGAACGTGAGTAAAAAAAAAAGTCTAAATTCATGGAGAATGTCTAGAAAACAGTACAATTAGGATGAGAAAATGTCACTCTGACAGCTCTGTGTGTCCCTAAACATTTCCAAAAACAACTTCTAGTATGAAACTGCTCTTGCATAAAGTTGCACAAATGAGACAATGGAGTGTACTGTCTAGAAAGGAGTCTAGTCTAGAAAGAAAGGTCTATGGAATTAAAGTATTATAGAACATCAAAATGGAAAGGAAAACTTTCAAAACACAGAGGAGAATGCGCACATGGAATACCACACAAAGTATTTTGTTGGTTCTCCTGTGGGAAAATAGAAAGCAACAAATGGTTCAAAGTACAACAGAAACTCTTTTTTTAAGCATAAATGCTGTGTCGTTTGGTCCTTCACTGAAATATAAACTCAACAGCTCCAATTTCATTTGAAATATGACAAAAACAATAGAAGTTGTTCAATTTACTGAGTTAAAAAGTCAGGAAGGCAAAACTCTTTTTATCAGCCCAGATACCTTCCCCACCCCTCTGCTACCCTTTTGAATCCACTCTAAATTTGAAGCTACTGTCGTTCTTTGAAATGGAGTCTACAAAAAAAGAAAGTTAAACAACGACAAGTGATTCTCCTGAAGAAAGGATTGAATAAAAACAAAACATTGCTTTGAAGTTGCTGGTTTTCTTACTGAAGAACATTTCTCCTCTAAACTGTAACTCAGCTCTGAAACTGTTTTCAGAACAGAAGCATGTTCAGAAAATGCCAGAATGAAGAATATGCTACTTGTAAGATTTATTCATAAATTTGTCAGAAGGCATCAATATGATCAAGCAGCTGTAATTAGGAACGTGTCTAATGCTGATACACCTTAAAAATCCATGCTCTAGGGGCCATGAGTTTGATGAGTTTGGAAGAGGTCTTCAAGCAATAGGATTAGAGAAAGAAGAATAAAGATTATTGTCTTGGACTT
This sequence comes from Neopelma chrysocephalum, assembly GCF_003984885.1. NCBI lineage: Eukaryota > Metazoa > Chordata > Aves > Passeriformes > Pipridae > Neopelma > Neopelma chrysocephalum. Next base: position 10,991,339 of record NW_020897725.1, on the reverse strand, counting down.
GTTCTTCAATGACAGCTACAAGCTTCTGTTTCCCTCTAAGTTCCTAAATTATAAAACAACTGAAATTATTCTCCTTCCATGACAATTTGTGTGGAATTTTCCCTTTATGGGGTATTTAAAGCAGTTTTAGCTGTTAAAACTAACTTGGCATCCCAGGCATGGGTACATCCAGGGATGAGATGCAGCTATCCAAAGTAGATACTTGATGTCCTACAGAACAGAACCATTCTCCTCTGGCACAAAACCAACTCCCACAATGTGTCACCTTCTCTCTTCTCTTGCTTTAGAGAACTGGAGAATTCCCAAAAATATTTCCTACATATTCGACTCCTTCTGCTCCTTTCTAAGATCCTTGGAAGACTGGTTTCAAACTTACTGTCAATGTCCTCCCACCAATGTCAAAATCATTCTAATTCATGTGATGATTTCCCTGTGTCCTCACACCTGGAAAGCTTCATGCTGAAACTCAAACTGGCTGAAAGCTGTGTACTTGATTTAATCTTCACTTTTTACCTTAAACTTTCTTTAAGTCATAGACTTTCTAGTGTCTTGTTTAGACAGTAAGGTCAGGCCTGCAGAGCTTAAACTTGCTGAAAAAAGACTAAGTGAAAAACTACTGCAGAATGAACTTGTTTAGATTCTTGGAGTATCAATCTATTATGAATATTAAATAACAAAGTTAATAACCCTGTTTTGCCAATTTCTGTTCTGCTTCATTCAGCTCATGTAGAGTGTGTTGAGATCTCCACCCATCCATGAAACCTTAGAATTTCTTGCTGGCTGATATTACTATTAACAAATGAAAAACATCAGAAAATGCAATTCTTGCTAAAGGAATTTCTATTAAAAATAAAACTAAATTTTTACTTCCTTGCCTAATGATCACAATTTCTTGATCTGTGTCTCTCTCTGTCCAGTTATTTGTCTAATGGTTCCATCTTCTCTACTACTAAAAGCTTGTGCCAATTCCAGCCTTCCACCTTACAGAAATAAGCAGGTAGAGAACTATGGATTTTAGGTCTGCACTACCTACTTAATCCTAACCTTCTTAATAAATTAAACCAAGCTTTCCTCTGGCATTCTGAGGAGGTTTGTCATATATAAAGGGTTCTTACTCATATATGTGTAGCAAATCATATGAAATGCAGATAAATATGAAGAGATTTAAAATGTCTCTTTGTGATAGACACTGGCTGGCCAATACTTTAGAGTGTCCTCGGGTGAATTCTTAAGAGAAACTTCCTGTTAAAACATACAGGAGCTTTCTGTGGACTTGCAAATAGTCAGGATCATAGTACATATCACAGAGTCACAGAATATGCTGAGTTGGAAGGGATCCACAGGGATCATCAAGTCCAATCCTTAGCCCTATACAGGACCATCCCCAAGAGTCACACCACATGCTTGAGAGTATCATTGAGCTCTGTCAGGCTTGGTGCTGTGACCACTTCTCTGGGGAGCCTGTTCCAGTGCCCAAACACCCTCTGGATAAAGAACCTCTTTCTAATATCCAACCTAAACCTCCTCTGACAACTTCAGGCCATTTCCTCAGGTCCTGTCACGAGTCACCACAGAGAAGATAACAGTATCTGCTCCTCCTCTTCCCCTCATGAGGAAGTTATGGACTGCAATGAGGTCTCCCCTCAGTCTCCTCCAGGCTGAACAGACCAAGTGCCCTCAGCCACTCCTCACACATGTTTACTGTTTGGGCTGTAATAGTGCTAGTAAACTATACTTGTTCCTTTCATGGCTGAATGGTTGCACTCAAAGAGTTGAGGTGAATGACTCGATGTCCAAGTGGGAGAATACAACAAGTGGTGTTCCTCAGGGATTGGTGTTGGGACTGGTGCTGTTTAACATCTTTGTCAGTGACATGGGCAAGTGGGATTGTGTGCACCCTCAGCAAGTTTGCCGATGACACTGGGCTGTGTAGCCTGTTTGACACACTGCAGGGAAGGGATGTCATCCAAAGGGACCTTGAGAGGTGGAACCCATGCAAAGCCCACGAAGTTCAACAAGATCAAGTATGAGGTGCTGCACCTACATTGGGACAGTCCCAAGCACAAATACAGGCTGGAGGATGAAAAGATTGAGAGCAGTCCTGAGGAGAAAGACATGAGGGTGTTGATGGATGAGAAGCTCAACATGACTTGTAAAATGTGCACTTGAGCCCTGGAAGCCAACCAAACCTGGGCTGCATCAACAGCAGTGTGGGCAACAGGTCAAGGGAGAGGATTCTTTCCCTCTACTCCGCTCTTATGACACCCCACCTGGAGTGTTGCATCCAGCTCTGAGGCCCTCAACATAAGGAGGACATGGACCTGCTGGAGAAGATCTAGAGGAGGTCATGAAGATAATCAGAGGGCTGGAACACCTCTCCTGTGAAGACAGGCTGAGAGAATTTAGGTTGTTCATTCAGAAGAGAAGGCTCTAGGGTTACCTTAGAGCATCTTCCAGTACCCAAAGGGACTACAAGAGAGTTGTAAAGGGACTTTTTACAAAGCCATGTAGTGACAGGACAAGGGGGAACGGCTTTAAACTGAAAGGTGAGTTTAGATTTAATGTTAGGAAGAAATTCTTTATGGTGAGAGTGGTGAAGCACTGGAAAGAGGTTGCCCAGAGCAGTTGTGGATCCCCCATCCCTGGAAGTGTTCAAGGCCAGTTTGGATGGTGCCCTGGAAAGCTGTGCCCTGATCTAGTTTTTGATTGACACCTCATCCAGCTGTATTTTCTTAATGGTAGTTGCAGAGCAAATGCACTCATCACATCTTCCTTTGCTGACTTGACACTTCTTGGATCTGTAAGTGCAGCTCTTATTCATCAGTCATCCACACAAACAGCAGAGCTCAGTGTTCACGTAAGAAAATAAATGCTTTTGAAATTGTGTTGCTTTGGTCTGAAGGCTCATTAGATAAGTTGTCATGGTTTGAGCCCAAAAATCCAATTCCTGATTCCTAGCCCCCCTCCCACATCTCAATCCCATGTGAGATGGGTTTTCCAGACAAAAACACAAGACTCAATATGGGGGGAAGGAATATATATTACAGTGACTGTACACATAAATAAATACTATAATACATTACATACAACCTTAACTCTATCTCTACCATGACAATAATATTTACAATGGGCCACACTGGAGCCAAGGGACATTAAGCAATAGCCTTATAAAGGTCTGATGATCTCTTTTAGCTATAAAAGTAAATTTTAGGTACAGTGTAAGGTCCCAGATTAACTGCTGTGGAGACTAGCGTCTTCATTCTCCTCACAGAGGTCTGTTGAGTCAGCAGAGCAAAATTTTCTTGCAGTATTTTCTTCTTCAGTGAAAGCTTCTGTTTCTCCTACTTTCTGCGGCCCAGTCAGTCCAAGCATTGCTTTTCTGTCACAAAAGGAATGCCTATTATTTCTTTTGTTCTGTTGAAACTTGATTATTTAATTCCAAGCTGAACTTATGTATGTTGTATTAAAAATTCAATTTTCATTAGAAAATAACAACTTCTGTTCACTGAAGTTGTCCTAGACCTACAATGTCCTAGATGGGAAGTTCTGGAAAAGATATAAGATCATCTGATCTAGGCACCAATGTCAATTCTTATATAACATGCCTAACAGAAACTAACCCACCCACAAACTTCAGGTTAGGGTTTATTCTTTCTTTTGAACTGATGGAAATGATTTGTTGTTGGTCATCTCCCATATGACACAGCTCCAGGCAGGAGTATCAGAGTTACCAATCTCACCCTTTCTGAGTGAACTACTATTAATTGATCCCTCTGAACTTACTGTCTGTGAGTCTACTTCAGGCATTGATTTGTTCCTTGCCCTCATCTACATTATTTCAACACTGAGTTTTTTCTTCCAGATAATAAAGTGCTTACAAGTTTTAAAGTCAATTATAGCCCTATGCATGGAACAGTTACTATCAACAAAAAGAACTCCACATAATTTTAAAGAGTAGCTCTGAACATAATTTACAACATAACTCACATATTTAGATTGAGTGCATCTTGGGATGCTTAAATTTGAAACAGATGGTCAGGTGATTTGAAAATTACTCAAGGAAATCTCGAAATTAGCTCACAGCAACATGAAGGAATATCTGCTGGATTTAAAAGGAAAAAAGATGAGGCTGTTGATTGAGCTGGAGAGTAAATGAGACTACAATAGATGTTTGGTTCTATAGACTGGAAAGAATCATTTTCTGGGTTATGAATATGGTATTCACTGTGATACATACTTAGGAAGAGAGAGACACATTCTGACAGGCAATGCTTAGTTTCAGGCAGTTTAAAATCAGTGCCAATATAGAAAGAGGAAATTTATCTTATAAATAAACATGACTAAATATACGAAGACTCCAGGAATTTGAAGTGACAGTTAAAGTGGCACCTTGTGGTTCATCATATTTGATCCCACTGTGTCAATGTCACAGTGGCAGCTGGTATCAAAAATTGCTGGTGGGGAAAAGGATAATAAGCTTCTTTCCTCATCCTTGCACCTTTCCTAACCAAGTTATTCATATTTATGGGGGGTAGAAACTGGGACAGTGTTTTTGAAAGTGGAAAAAGAAGGGATGTCTAGGTTCACTATACTCAGATCATGCCTTCAAGTAAAAAAAAGTTCAAATGTTTCAGCAACAGGTAGGGAAGAAAAAACTAACATCCCTCTGCAGAAATGCCATTCTTCTCTCGAGTTCTGGTCTATGATCTCCATTTCAGCCCTGCCCAAAATTCATCCTGTTTTCCATTGCACATAAATTTAATTGACCTGTGTAGCTGACTGCTTTGTATAATGGAGAATGTGGCTCCAAATCCCTTCAGGCAGAGTCAAATCTCACTATAGTTAAATGACTGCCCCAGCTCTTGAGTTATTGGGTGAGGAAAGAGGACAGCAATGCCACCTCTTTCCCCCTTTAGGTGTCTGAGTCTTCCCAGGCAATGTGTGGTGCTCCTAATATACATCACTTGGACACTGAATGTTCCCATGACTGGCCTCCAAAAGTCAGGTGCTGCAATACTTAGCAGCAAAAGATTTGTCCCTCCTGCCCCCTTCACAGCTATACTTAGAGCTGATATTCAGAGTTTGATATCTCTGTGATTTCATACAATAAGGCTGCTAGTGAGCCACAACAGTTTTGTGCAGTGTGTTACAACTGGACAAGGTAGTTGACAGCTATGGCACTACTAACAGGGAACTACCCATCAATACTGATGACCCTGTTCAGCCAACTCCTCTAGATGAGATAGCATTGATTTGTCTACTGTTAGACTTTATTTTGCCCTAGCAAAGCCCCATGTCTTCCTTGGTCAGTCTATACACTTTTGTCCATAGCTCAAAGTGAAACACCCATGCAGGAATACTGTGAACATAGTTTGATGTTCATCATTAGCTTATCAAAGCTTTAGGTGGTGCATCTGACTTTCAGGAGACACGGAATACTGATGACCCAGGATACTATGGAGCTTTCTCAAAACTTCCCATGGATCAGCAATAGCCACTTAAAATGGAGCTCACTTGAAAGGACATTGCTTTCCAACAGCATCTGGAGACCAGGACTTCTGAATATAGGCAACCTCCATCCCTCTGCAGAAATGTCAACACAGAGCATAGATCTGGGTCTGGGTGAAGACACTTGTCTCCTTAAACATTTGCACCCTGACACCCTTAGCACTGACAACTACCTAATGCCTTTTCTCATTAATCCTGTATTTATATTAAAAGTTAGGGCTTCAGCTTTGGAAATGTGTAAGTTAACTTTTCATTCTTTTCAAAGTATATTCATTTCATTGTAATATATATATGGCATTTCCACATCCATCAGTATTTGACATCCAGTCTTTAAATTGTCCTATATATGCACATATATTTATAAGTTAATAAAAAGATACCATTTCCACAATTTTTTCTACAATGAAATAGCCTGTGAGCAAATTACATTTTCTTTTTACTGTTTACTCAGCACAGTGAAAGAATGTATTGACTGCTAAGTTTCTACGACTTTTTCCTCTACCGCATAAGAAAATGGACTCCCACTCTTATTAATTTCAAATATATCCCTTGTTGTTCCATAAATTGTCACTGCAGCTCTGACCTCTTTGCAGATTTACAGGTAGAAAGAATTAAGACACCTATATATTTATAGGCATTTCCAAAACAGCTGTGCATCCGCATGCTCCTCAAAAGAGTTTTATGCACTGCGGGTGTTTCAATTATAAAACCATGTGGCTGGCATATAAAAACAAAGCCACTTCAAGAGTTGAATTTCTTAATTAGATGACTGGAGCCATTATAATAGCCTGTGATCTACATCTAGCTTTTAATAATCTTTTCCTTACTGTTCTTTAGTCACATGAGTTGTGCCACTAACTTGCAAACTCACCTTCCATAGTTCAGCCTCATCAGAACACTTAAGCCCCTGAAGCAGGAGAAAGAAACCTCCAGAATCTGTTTTCTAGTAATTTCTTAGGTCAATTATGGGTTAATTACTGTCAAAAAAACATAAAGATGTCACTTATATGAATTTACAAGACAGAATTTATTAAAATATTTTAAATAACCTCACCATTGGAACAAAGAAAAAAAGCAACAACAAAAGTAATAAGATCAAGCAGGAGCATTGCTGTTGTACAGCATGGCAGAGAGCTATCTGTTGTTGTCAAAAATTAAAACAGAAAATAAATGGCCTGGGAATAATTCAGGTCCCACACAACACTTAACAGTTACATGACATCCAGAGCCACCATCTAGACATAGGATACAAACAACTGGCCCCAATGGGCAACAAATCATCCCCAGCCTCATGAATGGCAAAGTTCTCAAGATGGTCTTTGCCACTGAGGAGAGTGGATACTATGAGAATTTTATTAGTTTAACTCTTTCCACACCGGCAGTATCAAGGCTACTCTCCCCTCTCTAAGCCAACAATTTACCAAACCAAACAACAGGGTGTACTACTGTAGTGTGCACTGTACTGCTTTCAAATGCATCAGTCACATGTCAGAGTTTTTCAAAATATCAGGAAAACTGGCAAATACATTTTTGGCTGACCTAGTAAATTATTACAAACATAATTAAAAGGTGATAAAAATCAGGATAAGGACAATACTTGATTTATAAAAATGCCTAAATTACTGCAGATGAGAAAATAAAAATTTGTAATTTTAATTTTTTAATGAAAAACATCTTTTTTAAGAACCTAATTCTTTAATGTATTCTACCACTAATCCAAAGCTGTGTTTGGGTAAAATGCTCATTCCAGAGATTTCTGATTTCCTGGCAATTAAGTGAGAAAATAATAATTATTGTTACAATTACTGCTACTGTTAATAATTATCATAATGCTCTATCAGAGAAAATTATTTTGATTTAGGCAGAAGTATGAAATTGTCAACAACAAAAATTTCTCGAAATAAAATGAGTTTTAGAAAAAATTATATTTGCTCATGATCCAATGAAATGGAAAGAGAGTATATGCCAAACTGATGATTAGGCTATAAAAAGACTCAACAATAACTAATTCATATGTAATAGCATGCATTTATTTTTAAGGTTACAAAGCCTGAAAAGTTCTTAGTGTTACAGACTAGATACTTGAGAGTGAACATAAGGCTGCCTGGATCACATTGTCCTTTTAGTAACATGATTAAATCAAGCTACTGATAGCAAATAAAGCTTTTATTACTGGAAAATTATTTCATCTAGCACATAAAATTGCTGGAAGAGTCCTTTCTTAATTACAAATTTTTCTTTGGTACTATCATGCAAATGTTTCCTTAGAACAAGCACTGCCAAGCTAAATTAGAAAAAAAATTTAGGGATTTATGAGCTTTACAAAAACGTTAAAACAGTTTTCAGAAAGGTATTCTACGTATAAGCCAGAGAAAAGAAGTGAAAGACCACAGACTCAGATAAGCCAGATGGCTATTGTTTGCTTCAGTGTAAAATGGTCTTCCAGTTGAAAATTGAACTGGGCCACATCGGGGCCACAGTCTCTAAAAGTTGATTTATGGGTCTTAGGATGAATCATAAAAAATAAGCCCACCTCAGTAGAAATGCCACCCTCCCTTAAAGGAAAGTTATTATATACTTTTCTGTTTTGGTTAAATACAAATATTAAATAAATTTAGAGTAGATTAGAATTGGACAAAGTATATCTATTAAAGCAACAGTACTTTTCACAGCAGAGATGAACCTGAGCAAGTTTCAGCTTCTCTGTTACACAGTTGTATAATAATAATAATATAATAATAATGGCCAGTCTTCGCGAACGAAGATTTGGGGAAAGGTCTTTTACCTTTCCAGCCTGCGCAATGGATTTTTTAGGTGAGACACAGCCTGCGCTGAACTGAGCCCACCCTTTAATCCTAAGGTTCATCTGCCGGGGCCAAGCAAGCTTGGACAATGGCAGTGAGGTCCTCAGGACGTAGGTTTGTTTAGAGTGACCTTCTCATAGATGGATGGCCTCACAGGGCTAACGAGCTCCATCTGCCCGGGGGACTGGCTGGATTCGAACCTGGGTCGCAGAGGTGAGAGTCCTGCACGCTAACCACTAGGCCACCAGGGGTCCCCAACACAGTTGTAACTACTATCATAAATAAAATTATTCTGTTCTCAATTGGTAAAAGGGAGTTTAAGAAAAAAGACCTTCTTGACATCCTGTAATGTTTTGGGGAACAACTTAGAAATGTAACAGAGGTAGTTCCCACAAGGTCTTGATATACTGGAGCAACTTTATAAAGGAGGAAGATGGCCATTTCCTTATCCCTTGAATTGTTGCTGCTGTTATCTAGTGTTTCACGGAGGCCTTCTGGGAACAATAGTGACTTGTGCCCAGTTTTGTCATCTCCATTTTTATCTAGTTCTGTCACACTTTTAGTTTCTCAGATTTATAGAAATGATCCTTCTGTCCACACCTTTCTTGACAACACCTTCCTCAAGCTTCCCTATGAATAAAAATAAGCCCAGTTGACATCAAACCATAATTTGCATGAGCTAGTTTTGCCAAGTTCTGTAGAATTTGCTCGGGCTGTGTTCCAACACATGAGGAGTTGAGAGAAAACATCTCAAGGTCACCACAAAGCAGGAGGGTGTAAGTGAGAGAGGTGTAACCAGACTCGTCATCGACATGTCTCATGCTGAAGAGAAGAGCAAAGCCCTGCCCCTCACACAGCTCTGTTGTGTAACTCTCAGCCTGGGTGGCCAGTCCAGAAATACACACTTGTTCACAAGACTGACTCGTGTCCTCACACCTGCTGCCGCTGACATGGTCTCTGCCTTTGCAGCCCTTGGTGTTTGTAGCACAGGGTGCAGATTTTAGTATTCTGTACAGTCCTTACCTGTTGTCACGAGAGACATTTTGGAAAGTTTCCCTGCATGATATATTATAGCTGACAGGATAGTCACGGATATGCTGCCACTGCTGCTGCTCAGGAGCTCCTTAAAAGACTGTTCCTCTCCCATGCTCTTGTCAAGAAGGTTTTTGCAAGTGTCCTGTGTTGTGTCGAGTAGTTAAATGAAATGTTTCTACTCCATTTGAAGACCCCTATGACAACAGGATTCCACTGACCATATTACATCTGGGACAACAAAAGCAGCTGTCATTCACAAATATCTCTTCTCTAAAACTTATTCCATGAGCTGCTCTACCAAAAAAGGAGTGAGTGTTATGGTAAATGTCCTTTATTTATTGACTTCTTTCATCTGTGCATAGGACCCTGCATGTCAGGCTGGCATGATGGTAACTTGAAATCATGACAATATACTCCCATTGCATTTCAGAGAAATGGATCACGTTGTGTCCAAATTAGAAGCGTACAATTACTTTTAACTACATCCCATCAGTAGTGTTTCTGCTACCTCACCTTGGCATTGCAAGTGCTGTTGTTGGTACAGCCATGATGCAACCAGGTACCAAACATGGTTTCATCTTCCATTGCCTGCATCCTAGCTCTGAGTTAGCTTTACTTTATATGTTTTGTTGCATCTATAAGCAAAACCCACCAAAATTCACTACATGAAAATTACCACCTACCTGTCTGTATCATAGGAACAGATTGGCTTATTCTTGTTTGGATTTTGGTTCTTTCAGTAGCTTGCTATTGATGATATACCTCTAGGCTTGTGAAATGTTTTCTATCACACTTGCTTTAGTGTGTAAGGAGCATTTCTGGCAGCTCCTTTGCTCTAGTAAACCTTATGGCCAGGGCTCCCAGATAAACTGTCTCATCTAATGCACCAAAACTAGAGCTCCAGAGCCAGAGCTGCCCCCCACGAAGGATGGAGAGTGTGTTCAGCTATGGTCCAAGCAGTAAATGTGGTCTAAAAGGATTGACTGGAAAAGTAAATTCCATTTTTCATAAAGCACCACAGATCCCACTTAATAGCTAGTTCTGGTGTTTTTAAAACATTGATTTGGCTTTTGGGCTTTTGCCTTATTTTTGATCTTGTATAAATTTTATTACCAAAATTTTTATTCCCTTTGATAACAAAAATTTTGTATTTTGATTTAGTTCATCCTGGAGCTGGTAGCAGCTCTGTGTGATAATGGTATTTCTCAAGTGAAAAATAGGTTGATTTTAAGAAACAGATGAGGTTTTTCACTTGTTATTTCCGCACAATTCTCATTCAGACAATTCTCATACACTGTAGCTTTTATCATGCTATTTTGAATAACAGAATGGACTTCAGGGGCAATTTGCAGGAGCACAAATGAGTCAAAAGAAAGGGGCAACTGTGGAGTTTTCTGAGATAAGGTAGGAGGGGACGTCACTAAGTGACTTGATGATGGTGAGTAAAGTTAAAAAAGGAATACCACTGCTGGAGATTTCTCTCTTTGTCCAAGTAATTAATATATTATTGGCCTCAAAAAAGGATTAGACAACCTTGTCTCTTACTCAGAGCAACCTTGCTAATAGTTATCTTGCCTTGAAAAAGCTAACGCTGTGTATCTCTAGAGCTTTTCACCATAAAAGCACATAGTTGGCAGTCCTTATTGCAACCAATAGGAAGAGCAAAATCCTCATACACCTTTGAAGGACAAATGTTTTGGCTGGGACATAGCAGTTAATTAATATTTTTTTTGTTCACAGCACTGCAGTGTCCCAACCAAGGTCAGGGCTGCATTGTGTGAGGCATTACATAGATTCATGGAAGGAGCAAGCTGCTGCTCAAAGCTCAGTAGAAAGCATTGATAAAAGGTAGAGGACAGAAGGGTATGCATTCAAAACAAATGGTAAGATAGTACTCATCACATGAGTTTTAAACTAGGATTCTGACCAAATTGTTATGCTTCCTCACAGCACAGAAAAACAACATGTAACACAAAACCAGTGATTTTAGGTTTTCCTCTAAAGAGTAGAGGTGCAACAGCAACTTAATTATCCTCCTGAAACAGTGGTTGATAGTTATAGTTGGAAATCGGTTGGAGCTGACAAATGGACAAAGTGAACATTACAGCCTTTGCTAAGCTGAGTGCAGCATCTTTTATTCACAACAGAACAACCCAAGTTCTGTGTGTGTAGGAATTTCATGATTTCCTCAGACCGAACACTCTTGTGCTGAAACCCTGGCCCTGAATCCAAATGAGGTTTGCAAGCAATATTAAAATGGAGGTTCTTATATAATGTATATCTCTGGGAATCTGGGTATACATGGGTAATGAATGTAATACAATTTTAATGAGAATTTCATTTTATGACTCAGGATACAAGAAGACATAACTTCTCCTAATATAATTACCTTTGATTAATCTGTGGGAGTTATTAATTTCAGACAAAAGTTTTACTTTTCTGAATGTCCAGACTAATGAAATTACTCTTATTAGTTTGACAGTAGATGATGACACAGATGTAATAGGCACTGAAACAGAGATGTATTGGGCAGCTTACTGGAAATTGAAATTACAGCAAATGAATATTGCACATTGACCCATAAGCACAGTGGCCACTTTTTCAACAAGAATTCTTTTATGTCCCCTCTGTTTGCACTCATAAGATACATGCAGCACAATCTGCTTTAAGCTATCACCAAGCACCTCTCAGAAACACAAAGCAGGAACGAGAAGGAAGTACTATTGAAGGAATACTTAAGTATTCCACCCGGGCATATTAACATTATAATTTATATTCTATAGTGGCGGGTGAAAGAAAATTGGCCTCCATTATGTAAGGAGTTGTTCAGACTCTCCAGAAAATAAAGTCTGATCTCAGAAGAATTCAAAATCTTATTTCCAGCAGACCAAAGAAATGAATATATGAAACAGTGGCAGGGAATTCAAAGAGGCCTGATGAGGAAGACAGTATAAAGGAAGGACACGGTGATGGATTGTAAAACTGTTTAATCTCTTTTCTTGCGATCTGATCTTTCTTATTACATGTACTGTTGTGCTGAAAAGGGGTGCAGGAAGGAAACCTGCTTACCTGCCTAAACTGGCAGACATTCCCTGCGTGAAGTGGTACTCCCTGGGTTGAGGGGAATTTGTGTCCTTCCTAAGAATAACCAGTGGAGCAGCTGGAGTGCAGAGCAGCAGTAGGGCAGCAGCAAACCTGTAGCAAAGACGGAGACTGGTAAACTGGAGAACAAGTGAAAAGAGGCTTTTCCAGGAACCGAGTGCATCCTGCTCATATGGAGTTTGTTACAGCCCACAAAGGTTCTGAAAACCACTGGGCTGAGCACAACATTGTAAGAAAGAAGAAGAGAGGATTCTGATTGCAAATCCTTCAATTTCTATTGTATTTTACCTACAAGATCTTAGGTCTGAAATATCATTTTACAATTTCACTTTCAAAGCTACTTCTTTCTTGTGTTTTCATAAGCACATATGTGACAATGGAGAGTCTGCTTGGTGTTTGTGGGGTGCTTTCAGTCCACCTCAAAGCTCTGACTTACTTCAGGTCCCATCATACCCATGCAAAAGTTAGGGGCAGCAGTAATGCAATACAGAGTTTCAGAATGTTCGTACCATGTTGGCATTTAGAAATCCAATTAATTTGATATATTTCATATGTTAAGGAGCAAAGTATCTGGTCAGAGGATGAAAGCCCAAACGAACATGTTGCTAAATGCATTTGCCTCTGAAATAAGCTAAATTCTAAAGTCTTCCCTTACACAAAGCTTGCACTAAATTTTAACAAGTTTGCCTATAAAGGGCTGAGAGAAAATCAAATATTATTTTATTGAATTTAGCAGTGGATGAATATTTCTCATTCTGTCACAATAAGATTATTTACTCACAAAGAGGTACTGAAATAAAATATTATGAAAGATAAATGCTTATATCTAAATGGCAAATACCTTCCCTATATATTCTTATTTTGGGGCACAAACTTTACAAATGGGCCTTCTCTTTTAAGCATTATTTTTCCTCCAATGTTTTTACCATAATCTTCCCATATTTATCATTGCTAGCAAAATCCATGTCCAGTCGCATCGATATTCCTTGATGTCCTTCTTGTAATATATTAGGTAAAGGCAGTATGGGAGTCAGGTAGATGTTTTCTTTCTGCATTCCACAGTGGAAGCTTTATTTTGGAGTCTAAAACCAAACCACCAAGAGATATTTATTTCAGGGTCTATCAATTAGATTTGTAAGGTTACACACTTCTTCTAGGCATCTACAATAAAAGATGAAACTAACCATCCTACTTGAAAAAACACAAAAATCTTTCACTTCTATCATTTCCCTAATGAATATCTAACTGGCACTCTCCCTCCTGATTTTTAATTATGGGTCTCTATAAGTTCATAAGCATTAAACAAATATAATTTATTACTTAGGAAATACCATTACAAGTGATTCACATGTACCTCACAACTCTGTGATTAAAGCAATTGTGCGTTTTCCTTGTCAGACTCAAAATAAGCATTCTATAGAACAGTCCTACTCTGTTTTCCAAATTACAGTGCAATTATTGGCTCATGGTTCCAAGTCACGACTGAGTTTCTGTGTCTCCTACATTGTTTTCTTCTCTCTTTCATTTCCATATCTACATCTTCATTTTAACTTAACAGCAGCGTAAACCAAGAATTTCTCTACCCTGTAAAACTTTCTTTGACATTTTAACATGGTATTAAAGATGCTGGAAAGTGTGTGCATTAAAGGCTGTATGTACAGAAAGACAAATCTTAAATCTACTTTGCAGATTTTGTGTCTCTTCTTCTACCTCAGAAAACAACAGAATGGTGACATTTGATTCCTGAAATTAAATGGTGAAAGTCTGATAAATGGAATTAGCTGCAAACCGTGTAGATATTATGATAGTGAAAAGCATAAGAAAATATACTACCTTTAAGATAGCACACTGATTAGGATGGCCTTAAGGCTAACTAAAGATGATCCCCAATTATAAAAAAGCACTGCTATGTATAAGCAATCCTAATGAGCAATAAAATTAGACAGTGAAGCTCAAAAGAAAATGATGATATATATGCACAAATCTCATTACTCTAGTGGTATGGATCATTCAACATAGAAACATCTGAAAGTGGGAGAGTAATAATTTATCTTTAAGTTTTCCCTTCAAATTAAAACTTTGTCACATACCGGTTTTTTTAAGACATCCTGAAATGCATAATTGGCATCATATCATCAAACGTGTAATGCCACTTGCTATAAAAGGTATGTAATTTTGTGCCCCACAGTGTTGCTCTGCATCATAAAATTAGCCAAGGAGTATGTCTTTCAAAGCAAAGGACTGAGCTCCAGCATATCAAAGCCATCTGCTGAACAAATCAGACAGAAACTGCCACGATCACCAAACCCGAGACACTGCCAGCTTTACCTAAAAGGAAACATAACATGTCACACTAGTCTGACATTCCCTGTTGTCAAAGAATCCGGCTCACATACTGATCCAGCAAGCATCTGAGCAGCTTTAGGCACAGAAATGGCTTAGACTGATTTTGTCATTTGGATTGAAATAGAAGAAAAGGCAAAGGATCTAGGATCAAAGTGTTCCAGCTCCAGATTGTGGAGCTACTATTCTCAGCAAAGGCCATTCATCTTGCATGCCTTGGTTCAGGCAAAGGTCTCAAAAATGAAAATCTAAAATAAGTTACAAATTTATCACCTAAAAAAAAAACAACCAAAAAAACCACAAAAAACCCCCTTCTATTCTGTCATGGCACAGTCACCAAAGATAGTCTGGAAATAAAAACTCTACACTGAAAAGAGATTTTCTGGCTTCATTATGACAGGTTTACAGTGTTGGTTCTTTCAGTTTTGTCTATACTATAGACTATCCATGGCCAAGATGTAGAAACAAAGCTGGTCCATGCTCATCCACACTTTTTAATGTTGTAGTGTTCCTGTGCCAGCTAGAAATTTTTCCTTACTCAGTTTGGCATTAGCATCAATCATGGACTCTTCTTGTTCCTCAGTATAGATAATCGCTCTGTTTGAGCAAAGAAAGAGAAGAGACTTTATCCAGACAGATATGACCTGTGCCATGCTACCAGTCCACTCGGCCAAAAAAAAACAAAACAGACCCTTCTTTATCTGTAGATATGGAGCTTTTTTGTCCCTAATGAGACAAATTGAACACATGGTTCTATATCATAGTTAAATGGTGCCCACATGTTTCCAGGGATGGGGCATCCACCACCTCTCTGGGCCACCTGTTCCAGTGTTTCTCCACCATCATCATAAAAATTGGCTCCTTATATTTAGTCTAAATCTATTCTCTTTCAGTTCGAAAAAATTTACCCCTTGTCCTATTGCAACACACCCTTCTAAAAAGTTTATCCCTCTCTTTCTTGTAGGCTTCCTTTCGCACTGAAAGACAGCAATGAGGTCTCCCCAGAGCTTCCTCTTCTCCAGGCTGAACAACCCCAACTGTCTCTGCCTTTATCCATAGGAAAGATGTTCTTTGATAATTTTTGTGTCCCTGATCTGAACTTGTTCCAACAGGTCCAAGTCTTTCTTTCATTGAGGATCCCACAGCTGGATGCGGCACTGCAGGTGAGGTCTCACCAGAGAGGAGCAGAGGAGCAGAATCCCTTCCCTCATCCTGCTGCCCACACTGCGTTGGATGCAGTGGCTTTGTGGGCCGGTTCATGCCCAGCCTCTGCTCCACCTGTTTTGTAGTCTTAGAACTCCTTGACATCACATCATGTATCTTTTTTTTTCTTTCTGTTCATCAAGTTTTCTTTTCTGCAGTTATTCCTCTCATTTTATCAATGAAACAAAAACATGGAGCTATTGCCATATGCTGTGTGCTACCTATGCTGCTATGAACTCTCTTCACTTCCAGTGTATTAAGCTCTCAGCCTCACCCATGTCTCTGTTTGAACTAAAAGTTCTTTGGGGCAAAGATCTTCTACCACTATATGTTTGTAGAGTGCTTAACATAAGAAAACCACATCATTTGTTGGCTGTTAGGCATGACTGTAATAAACATAATAAATAATAATAACCTTTTTAGCAGTCCACCAATTACCAGAGATCAGAGGAAAACCTTGCAGGAAATGGGAGAGACACCTGCCCTGGGATACTTTCTATGCCATTCTTAGCACAAATTATGACCAAAAAGAAAATTGTTCATAATGAGATCTAGATGGAAGTCTTCAAAGGGAGGAAAGAACCATACCAGAAACCGGGGAAGGGTTCTTCCTTGCCTCATCTTTGCTACCGGCAAATGGTCTTGACCTAATTGCAATTTTGTCTTTTAGAATTTGACAGTAATTGTGGCAAAGAGCAGTCTAAATAGGATATTGTTAGTGGTGCACAATTTTCCCCTTTGCCCAATTTGTTTGAAATACAGTTGTCTTTTGGCCTTCCCCTCTGTGTTTTCTCATTCTCTTCATCTCCCCAAGCAGCTCTTGCAGTGTTCTTTCCTCCTTCCTACATGCTCTACTTCTTCCCCACTTCAGTCTCTCACTCTGCACCCCAAAATCATCACTCACACCCCCACATGACACACAGCCTTCCTCCCCTCTGCTTTTTCTCACAAAAGCTCACGTACGCCTGCTCTGTGTATGGTGTTCCCAGGTGGTGATTAATGAGAGTTCTAGCTGGAGCTAAAAGCTGTGATGAGTGTCTATATAATAACAAACATTAGTGCTGGCGAGGGAGGTAGAAGCATGTGTATCTCTTCCCCAGGCTGCCAACACACTTTACTATTTCATAGCAACTGGTTTGAAATACGGAGTTCCTGGGCCTCATTTCAGGCAAAGCCACCTAAAGGTCCTGTTAAATTCTGAGGAGAAGATCCAGACCCATATCACATTAGTAGGAGAGGATCTATGTCTCCCCAGCTTGGTTATTACGTTAATTCTGCAATAGCAGAGTTTTCTTACTGTTCAAATGCCACAAAATTAAAAAAAAAAATAAAAAAAGCATGAAAAGTTTCTGTATCTGATGGTGCTGTTTAACCCCACCTGGGAACTCAGCCCCACAGAGCTGCTTGCTTAGTCCTCCCTGGGTGGGCTGGGGGAGAGAATTGGAAGGGTAAAAATGAGAAAATTTGTGGGTTGGCATAAAGGCAGTTTATTAGGCAAAGCAAAAGCCATGCATGGAAGCAAAGCCAAACAAGGATTTCATTCACCACTTCCCATAAGCAGACAGGTGTTCAGCCATCTCCAGGAAAGCATGGCCCCATCATGTGTAGTGGTGATTTGGAAAGACAAATATCGTCACTCTGAATGTTCCCCGTCCCTTCTCTGCCAGATTTACATGCTGAACATGATGCCCAGACGAGGATATCCCTTGGGTCATCTGGGGTCAACTGTTCCAGCTGTGTCTTCCAACTTCTTGTGCAACCCAAGCCTCGTCACTGGTGTGTGAGAAGCAGAAAAGGTCTTGACTTTACGTAAGCACCACTCAGCAATAATGAAAATATCTCTGTATTATTAACAATTTTTAATCATAAATCCAAACCACAGCCTAATACTACTGTGATGAAAATTAACTCTACCCCATTCAAACCCAGCACAGATGGTAACAGTGTAAGTAGGACATCCCTCTTCCCATAAGGTGCTGCACTGGCTGTGTCCCAGGGGTCTCTGCTGTGGCAGGAGATACGAGGTATCTTGACCTGCCTCAAACACCCTCCTGCCAGTCTGCCCTAGTGTTCTCATTCATTGCACATGCTGGTACTTCAGACAGAAACCACTTAGGTTCTACCATGAGGTGCTTTGAGGAAAACAGAGAAGTGTGCAAACAGAACCAGTGACATTTAATCTCTACTTCTGCGCTTGTTAGCTGAGAAGCTTGACAATATACCATGATTGGATAAAGACTCAGGGAGAACTATTGCAGGGAGAAAGTGCAAAGAAATACATGAAAATCAAAAAACAGCCAAAGAAAGAACTGTGATCCAGCAGAGATATCCATTAGGGTTAATTTTATAGGGAGCAGGGAAGGAAAATTTTAGACTGTTATGAGACAACCACAAAGGAACAGCTGAGTTTCTACATCATGAGGAAAACTGATAATGCTGAATTAAAGTAAAAGTCATGCGGTGAAAATGTTATTTCTATGTAGATATTGCAACATTTAACAGGACAAAAATCATAGAAAGCCCAGACAAGACTTGCATTCAGAAAGTATTTTAGATTTGCACAGAATCACGGAAAATCCCAAGTTAAAATGGACCCACAAGGACCATTGAGTCCAACTCCTGGCCCTACACAGGACAACCCCAAATTGCACATGATGTGCCTGAGAGCATTGTCCAAACACACCCTGAACTCTAACAGGCTTGGTGCTGTGACTGCTTCCCTGGGGAGCCCAACCACCCTCTGGATAAAGAACCTTTTCTTAATACGCGAAATAAACCTCCCCTGATGCAGCTTCATGCCATTCCCTTGGGTCCCGTCACTGGGTACCTGAGAGAAGAGACCAGCACCTGTTATGTACATGTTATATACATTTGTACCTGCTGTCAGAACCAGGACCAGGCTGCACTAAAGCAGTTCCAGTATAGAATGCACAGTGCTTAGTGAATATCAGACACTGCCCTGCCTGATATTCCATCCAAGTCCTAACCACAGGATGTGACTCAAAGCACTAACCATTGTCCTGGATAGCTTTAATTTGACTATATTAGATCCTCACACATAAGTTCTAATCTTGTCTTCCTATATCTGAATTTGTCATATGTATTATTAGCCTCTTATCTCTGCAGTTTGGTCTCTTTTAGCTAACCCTTATGCCTCCTTTTCTTCCCTCACTTGCACTCACCACTGACTTTGGAACATGGATTTGAGACAAATGAGGACTGAGCAGAGATCAGAATCTATTGTACTCATTAAATAAACTTTCTGGCTGCTTTGCTCTTCAAATAAATAGTGAATAACAAGTCGTCTGCCGAGAGATGAAAATCTGGGATAATAGAAGACCCTGTACTGTTGTGAGAACAGTCACCAAGATGATGAGTCATTGTTTTAGCCTTATACCAAGAGACACATAGTTTAATCTTAGTCCTTATGTCACAAATCACAAAGGCTCATGGCTGATCCTTAGAATAGAGTAAGAGCCAAATTATATCCTTCTTAAGGAAAGATGTGATAACCTGGCATGGTAACTAATCCCAAGTTATTCTCCCTTGTGAATGTATCAGGATCCATTCTGATAGTATTTTGGTTTCATGCTCCAAAATAACCCCAATAAGAGATGACTGTAGAAGGAAACCTAGGTGTTTGGGGCTCAGACTTCCTCTCCTCTACACATATCCTGGATGCTTTAGCTGGGAAGGTCTGGGATGACTGTAGGATTTCTCTGCTTTCTTCTCTAGATCTTCCTGAGTGTTGCTGTTCCTTAAAAACAACCCCTTGCTTTGTCCCACTCTTGAGCTTTCTAGCAAAGGGGTACAGAGAGGGGGAGTCAGGAAGAGAGGGAAATAGGTTAAATATTACCAGACATATAATTGATGTAGTCTTCCTGGGGATGACATGACCTGGCTTGAGTCTGAAGGGAAGAGGAGAAAGAAAAATTTGGGGAGCATCAGAGCATATCTGAAGAACTGTGTAGGATCTTCTTTTCAAACACCACCTGCTTTTTGTTGTCCATTTAATGCCAAAATATACTGAGAACTGAGTCACCATCTTGATGAAAATGCTTTGTTCCCAATAATTTCACTGTGGAATTGTTCATCCAGTTCAGAAGAATTTCTCTCCAAGTCTGAGGAGTATTGCCTTTACAGAGTAAATCCCATGCCAAAGGCATGCCATGCCAAACTGCCTCAGAATCTTTTCTCTCTATAGCATTTGGCAGATATTATAGTACCTAAAAAATATTTCCACAAGTTTTATTTAGACACATCTCAATTTATGATTTGACACTGATGGAAACATTCTCTTCTAGGCAGATATGTCCAAAGCTCAACTTCAGCCCAGCTGGAACATTTAGTTTTTCCCCACTGAGTTATATGATCTTTTTAATGGAAATGTCATCTCCACCTTAATTATTGCAGTACAAGGAGAAGATGTTATAATATTCATGACAGCAAGTAAAAAAATAACTAGATGGGAATATCTATTTTCTGAGATTATTGATCTCTGTGGTAGAGGCTCTTGGCAACATCCAGTTCTGGAATTTTTTAATAGTGAATTTCAAAGAAAAATAAATGGAGAGTGGAAGTCTTATTTATGCACCTAGTTTTGGTGAATTCGATCAAAGATGACATTGTGTCTTAGTATTGCTCAGAATTGGGCACTTAAACTCTGCAATCTTTTCCCTGTGCCTTGAACACGATTTTTATAAGTTCTTCCTTTTACTCCATTGTATATCCATAGAGAATGAAGATCTACTTTTGCCCATTTCAGAGCCTAAATTCTGTCTCTTTTTGTTTATTATGTGGCAGAAAATATTACTTATTTTACAGTAATACTTATTTTGTCATAATTTTGCATCCTTTGAACATTACTGATTTTTTTCCTAATATCTGACATAATTATTTTCTTTCCAGCATTTCAAGTCCCATGTTTCTAAACCCATCCTTTCTCTTTTCAGATTCTAACATTGCAATTATTCTTCTCTTCAGTCCTATATAGACATAAGAGTACCAGTTCACTTAGTCCCTCCTCATGGACCACTCTTTCCAAACCTCATGAAAAATCAGCCCGAAGCAGCTAACAAAATTTCCCCTTAATGAAAGTGCCCTATGAAATTGCTCTAGAATAAGCTACACAGTCTTAGGAGGATTCAAGCTTTATGAATGTTTTGTGTTAAATTTATTTTTAATGTGAGCATTTAAATAAATCATTAAAAAGAAGTTAGTGTATGGAAAGGAAAGTGGAAGCTGCATAAAGGTTCTGCACTAATAGAGTCATCCTACCACAGTACAAGAAAATCTGTTCCTACTTTTTTGTGCAGTTTTATTAATCAGTTATTTGAGTAAGCTATATCAGGAACAGCATATGGAATCTTTTAGGAAAAAGTAGAACAGAGAAGCACATTACATTAAATGACATAGAAGATAAACAAATATTAAAATCCAATGGAGATAAAATACTACTTTTCACATATGTATAGTCTATTCTTATTTATCTTCAGTATAAAAGCTCTGCATACAGGAGAGTAAGTTTTGACTGGACATGGTCTACATGGATACTTTCCAGTTTACTCTTTCAGTTTTCCTAACTGGTAATTTTTCAGACCTTTTCTATTTCAGGAAAACAGCCATGGTTCCCACTGGAGATGTTTAAGAGTGATTTTAAACTTGTGGACTGTGTGTTGACTTCTCTCAGTCACCTTTCATGACAGCTTTTTGAGTAGTCCATCAAACCATCAGGTTACTCGGGTCACATGTTTAAGTCTGCATGCAAACACAGTCTAATGAAAAAGCTCATCAAAACTAGATAGTAGTTCATACATGGTTGAAAATAAGACATTAACACTTACGAAAATGTTAGTAAGGGTTTTTTTTAAAAATTTTTTTATGCACATCAGCTAAAATCTGACCTTACACAAGGAAGCAAGAAAGTAAGATATCCTTCCTGTTATCCTGTTTGTTTTGTGCTTTTAACAACACTTCACTGTGTGTTTGCATTGTGAAGGCATAACAGGTCACCACTCTATCACCTAGTGTGCTGAGCAAAAAAGGAAAAAAATTAAACTCTACCCCACATTTAGCACAGGTACAACACAAAGTGCACCAGGTACATGGTCTGGAAAGACAAAGCAGGAAACACAAGAGATGGTAGAACTGAATACTGGTGAATAGTCTCTATCCTGTACTGTCTGCTGGCAATTTGATTTCCCCTCTTGTCTGTGCAGGTCTTCCAGCATTGCTAAAGAATAAGAAAATAAGATCACAAAAACCTAGAGAAGTTGACTACAGATTTTATTAAAACGCTAACAAAGCCTAAAATACACTAACATGTACATAAATATGAATATAAAAGACCACGTACACATTTACACAGGATTCCCAGAGCATCCTACAGCCATGTACACACCATTGCTATACCAATGTGTGTATTTAGCAGAGGAAATAACACAACAGATAAAAAAAGTTCTCATAGAAAGGTATTTCAGTAGTCTCTGTCTCTGCAGCCCCAATTTTTCATGCAATGCAGTTAAAGTTGTAAAGATGACTACCTCCGAGTCATCATGTGCTTTTTTGTGTGTGTTTAACTGGTGGTGACACACAGACATAATCTTTTGTCTGTTCTTATACCCCTTGGATTGGAATATCAGACCTACATGTTTCTGCTTGAAATGCTGACAAATTGAATCATTATGAGCCACCCTCAGGAATTTCATTGCCTGAGTCCTGACAACTTCTCTTGACATTCTAGCATTAACTCTATCAAAAGGTGCTTAATGGCCTTAAATGCTCAGTTCTCCCTCCTTCTCACTTGAAATACAAATGGTCAGCTGAACTTTAGTGTAGACACAATCAATAGGAAGTAAGCAGAAGGAGGAGACCATGGCAGAGTGGATGGATACTTCAGGAGAAGCCATGTCAATATGCCTATCTTTTCCTCACACCACTCAAAGACCAACTTCCCTCATGGATAACAGAGTATTCTCCATCATGAATTAGTGTCTCTTGCAGTGTGGCTCAACACCTTTTTGCTAATGCTGTGATGGCGTTTGCAGTCATGCTTGTTTAGCCTTTGGAACTCAGGAGCATGTACGTGCTTTGTGACACTCAGTGTTTCCTGAAAATATTCAGTCAAAGCATCAGGCACTCGCTGTAAACAGAAATCTCCAAAACTGTGGACAGTTTTGAGAAGAGTGGACTGAATAAAAACTCCAGATGAGCCAGTCTTGCTTTTTAGTTGCCAAAGTAGGATATTTCTTGGGTGTACAATTTCTCCTTTTAGGTCTTTATATTTATTTCTACCCTTCCAATTCACTTTCCTACTGTACAAAGATATTAATCTGTGAGAACTATTAACATGAAGATTTTCTCCCATGTTCCAGTATGACTTTCACTGAGCATGAGGCATGTTTGCCATATGTACAGAGGCAAGAAAAAGTACCCTTCAGTAGTTTCTGCAGGGCAAATGCATTTCTGCACTGAAGGCATTAGCCAAAGCAGCTCACCTGTACATTAGTATGCACAAAAACGATGTAGACCAAAATAGAAAATTGACAGCTTTGGCTTGTCTAGGATTACAGATCCTCTTTTCTCATCTGCTACTTGTCCAGGCAGAACATTTTTATTGAAAATTCATTCCTGTTCCTGTGGGATCAGACTACAGGTACTCTTAGCTTTCCAAAAGCTGCTGAAATATGAGTTCTCCCTTCTGTGGCCCCCAGAACTTTAAAATTTAACATTTTGCAAGACAAAGATAAAATAAGTTAAAGTTAAAAAAGACCCAAATCCAACCTGAATTTATCTACACATTAATTACAGATTTTCTTTCCTAGTGCCACAGTTGTAAGGAGAATAGAAGTTTTCCTTACCTTGTTTAGTGTTTGGATGTGTTTGGACAAATTATGCCTGACTCTACTATTCTGCTTTTTCTTGGGAGTTCAGATATGCACTATCAACCCTTTATATAGGGAATGGAAAATATAGGACAGAGGAAAATCGGGGGCGTGACCTACAAAAGAAAGAGTTGTATAGCCATCAAAACCACATTCTTGGTAGTAGTTGGTAGAATACAAAGTGTTAGAGGAACATGGCCTCCAGTTTTGCCCCAGCATGGTTATCTAGTGCTTTTTAGTCATGCTGTAGATGTTCTACCATAACTGGTTGGACAAGTAGTGAAGTTCACAAAATTACCAATGAAAATACAATTTGGTTTCCCTATCCTCTTAAGGCTTTGCTCTTCTTCCTCTTCAATGAACTCCTCCTCTGGAAACTAATAATTCTGTTTTCCTAGATAGTCTCTCCTGTCTATTTCTTGTATCTCCTGTCAGAAAATTCTTCAAAGTATCCAAATTACTCTTGTTCTTTTTAACATCTTTGTGTAGGGAGAAAGTTTATAATTTAATTATTTCTTTGTGAATCAAGGCATCTTTGGAAAATTATCCAACCCTTCGTAGTTAATCACGTTGGCACACTTTTCCCCTGTGATATGTAGGTGACTGTATTAGGAAAAGAACAAATAAGGTCACTCTGAGGGAAGACACCACCCAGGACACAATTGGCCCTTCTGGCTGCTGGGGTACTGCTCACTCATATTCAACTTGCCAGGTCCCTTTCCTGGCACTGCTTTCCAGCATCTTATTCCCCAGCCTGTACAAACATCTGGGGTTGCCCATCCTAGGTGCAAAATCTGGCACTTTCCCTTGTTGAACTTCAAATGGTTGGTGATTTCCCAGTACTCTGATTTGTTGAGGTCTCTCTGCAGGGCCTCCTTCCCTCAGAGGAAGTCAACAGCTCCTCTCAGTTTTGTGTCATCTGCAAACCAGTCCTGTGTCCAAGTCATTTATGAAGACGTTGAAGAGCACAGGGCCCAAGATGGAGCCCTGTGGAACCCCACTAGTGACAGGTCACCAGTCTGATGTGACCCCAGTCACTATCACCTTCTGTGCTCAACCTGTGAGCCAATCATTCACCCACCTCATGATGTGTTTATCCAACTGTGGGCTGGACAGTTTGTGCAGAAGGATCCTGTGAGAGATATGGGAATATGGAAAGCTTTACTGAAATCCAAAAAGGTTATGTCAACTGGCTTCCCTTGCTCAGCTACGATGGGAAAGAGCTGAGTCTGGGGCAGATATTGGTGTGTGGGTGGGGTATATGGGGTGTCTGTACTCGGGCAATGGGGCTGTGGCAGTGCTGGACACAGCCAGTCCCAGCTTGTCGCAGCTGGCTCCAGCTCTCCACCACAGGGGATAGCTGAGCCCCTCAGCTGAGCTGGGGGTGCAGGGAGGAGCAGCCCAGAGGCTGACATCCTCAGGCTGGACCACAGTGGGGTCTTTGCACCCGTAGGCAGGGATGTGAGACACACCAGCTGGGGCAGGTCAGGGCCAGCATGTCCCGGGAGTGCCCTCAGAACCAGGACACACGTCTTTTACAATTTAATTTAATTTGGAAGAACCCAACTCATGCCCTCTGAGATCTCTGCACAAGGCAAACCAAAGGGCACTAAGTGGAAAGAATGAGGAGGTTTTCTTTGAGAGCATACTCTATCTGTAAACATGGTAATGCCTGCACTCCAAGATGTTTGGATATGACCTCATCCATCCATCCAAGTGCAGCCACAGCATCTCCCGGTTGGTCTGATCAGAGCTGTGCAGTTTACCACTACCTCATTACTCAAGGCTATATCTGTCAAACATCTCCATGCTCCAGAGCTGTCCAAATCCATTCAAAAAATCAAACATGTTCCTGTTCCCTTAATCTTACCTTCCATAAAAAAAGTGCAACAATACAGTTCTTCAAAATAAATAAAACAAGCCAGTAGCAACAAAATCATCAAATATCAGAAACAAAATAAATGAATAAATAAATAAATAAAACAAAAACCCCCACAAACACTCAAAACAGGAATATAGCACAACACAAAAGATTCCACCAAACACCACCCTGAGAGGGAGGATAAGCAAATAAAGAACACATGAGAGCTATTACTTCTGTTTCCTAGTGCATTTCTGGAAGACACTTGTGCAACAGGGAGAATGGTCTGGGTGCTGTGGTTCACATGCCTGCTCTCAGTATAGGAAAAGCGAGATGATAATAATCCCTACTGATGTATAGGCAAGGGACATGAGCTGACAAACAGTGTGATTCATGATCCTTGTGTTTGAGTGGAATGACAAATGATTGATAATATATTTCCACATTGTTTCTGACAGGTGGCTTGTGGAAGGAAAGATCAATCCCAGCTTCTGAAATGCGAAAAGATCTCAGCACAAGGTAAGAAGGCAGCAGCTAACACATGAATTATACTCTACACAGTTTGAGATTGTCTAAGCAGCAGCTATGCTTCCCTTTGGGCATTTTATACAGTAAACGCTCTATTTTCCAAGGCATTCAGCACCCCCTGCTTTTCCCTGATGCTCCTGTGTGTTCAGGGTATTGAATATCACACCAGAATGGACATTCAGTAGACACTACATTTTTTAGTAGGGATTTTCAATAATTGACAGGATCAGACCCTAAATATGCATGGTATTAGACAAGAAATTTTCAAGTCTTTCTACCATGCAAAGAGCCTCTGCTTTCTGTGTAGTAGCAGTGTTTCAATCTCCCAGCCATATAAAATGCCTGGCTAATTGGACTGGTAGAGGAAAGGGGGATTTTCGTGTTTGATAAATTAATCAGCGAGCACTGCTGTACATTTCCCATTAAAATCCTTAATTAGACATAAAATGCCAAAGAATGGGATCCTTTCTTTAGTTTTTAATTGAAGGGATGACTTTTGATCCTCCATTAGTGGGGAGAGAAGAAAGCGTTTCAAACGGAAACAGCACTCCAGCTGTTGCTTAGTGTCTGAGAGGTTCAGCACTGCTCTTCCATGAATCCCAGGAGCCTATTGATACTTAGCATAAACATGCTAAAAGGATCAAATTGACATTCACACAAACCAGAGTCCACAAAATCACAAAAGCTTTTAATCCAAGCTTCTGTGTAAAAGGATACCTTCTAATTACCAGTCTGGACTCATCATCAATGTTTACCTTATAAAAACAAAGCTATCGATAAAGAAAGCAAATTTTAAAATGTTGGTAGAGTCCAGGCATAAGCTTTATGACCATTTAGTCATTCACTGCATCATTCCTTTCTTGCTCAGTTTTTCAACATTTCCAGAGCCTTTGTAACCAATGAAGACAAAATCTCTGAGGTTTCATTGGTTACAGATTTCACACACACACACACACAAAGGCAACCAGGGTAAGAACCAGGGCAATGAAGGATATCCTGTAAGAATTCTCTATGGGTCTTTACCCTGCCTTGTACTGCTCAGATGGAGCTAACACTTGGCTGGACCCTTAGGCAATGTTATAGGGCAGCTGCAAGTCAAGGTGAGATGCCACTTCTATTCTTTCATTAACCCTCCTGGGCCTGTCATTAAATATGGCAGGCTTAGCATTTTTCAATTCAGATGGAAAAGTGCTGCCAGTCCCAGGAGGCAGAATTTTTTCGATGCCTGAATTGATGAACAAGACAAGGTCAGCAATTTTCAGTTTATTGACAGAACTCTATTTATCTTTAGAAGTATTGAAATGGTATTTCAGGTGCCCTGGAGCAGAACTGTGGCCAAACCAAAACGGGAAAGTTTATGAGAACCACTGCCACTATACTGCCTGAAGTACTGTTGTTTAAGTTGCTAAAGCAGGACGAGATATTTTCTGATTAAATAACATTTTCATAAGAAAAGAACTTTAATAAATGTGACAGCACGCAATAGATGGAGACAAACAAAGAGAAGCAGAATAATAGAGAAAGAGCAGAAACTGCATCCAACCACCTATTTAAAGTTAAATATAGGTTTTGACAGAAAAAAATGTGTGTAAACTTTGTTTGAGGTTTGTTTGTTTGTTTAGGAATGATTATCACTAACAGATTGACTAGCTGATCTAGATTTCCCTGAGAGAAACAGAACTGACCATTTGAAATCTGTCCATCATTGTAGCAATTAACTCGTGACAGTTACTGAAAGCCACAGCTGAGCTCTACTTTTGTTTATAAAGCTAAATAACCTCAGTTTATTCACAATGAAGAATAATAATAAGTAATCCCATATTGCTGCAGGAGCAGTTCATAGGAACTGGATTTTCTCCTTTAACCATTGCTGGAAGGAGTTTGCACTGAAAGGCCCTGCCTTCAGGGAGAAAAATAGTGTCTTTTTTAAATTATTTTTTTCAAACAAAGGCAGATTGTCTAAAAGTAGGCCAAAAAAAGAAATGAAGAGAAGGTAGTAAATGTTGCTAATAAAGACTAGCACGTCTAATTAAAATCCGGAGCCTCCTGAATTTAGTTCAACTCACTAAATCAATGGCAGACAGCTCTGACCTGAGCAGGGAATCTGCAGCCAAGATGTTGTGACTGCACCTCTGCCACTTAGACTGCTTGGTGAAAGAATACTCAACCTTTTTTAAAACTGCTAATGAAACTGTTACCTGCTTAGGTTTTACTGCAAGTGAGCTAATTTCTGCTACTTCAAATGAGTGAAGAACACAGCTTTGTCCCTGAGGAAGATGGATTTTAAGGACTCAGCACCTTTTTCATTACATGAACTATATATATATATTGGGGCAAAACGAGCCGAAATCCTGCAGTATCACTAAGCCAACTTCCTTGGCCGAGGTTTCATTTTTTGGAGAGGTTGTACTGCAGGCACCCCACCTTTCCCAACAGAAATGGTCTGGTTACTAAGCCCTTGAAGCAGGCAGCATCTCTGCATTCTGATTAAGTCCCGACATTAGGATGTCTGGAAAAGAAAACTCTCCTGGGTGCCAGCAAAGAAAGCAACACCAAAAGTGTGTGGAAAAGTGGTTGGGATTCAATCTGTCAAGGTTGAAGCATTCTTCCAGGACTGCTTCTCTGCTTCTCTCAGTGATCAACTACCTTAACTGGGGCTTGAAATGAGTATGGCAGCAGGCCTGCATCTTCAACA
The DNA here is from genome assembly GCF_003984885.1 of Neopelma chrysocephalum. Classification (NCBI taxonomy): domain Eukaryota; kingdom Metazoa; phylum Chordata; class Aves; order Passeriformes; family Pipridae; genus Neopelma; species Neopelma chrysocephalum. The sequence continues at coordinate 10,962,377 of NW_020897725.1, read as the reverse complement.
AGTGTTCTTAAAGGCACTGAGGACATTTAGGGAGAAGGATAGAACCCCTTGAAGGGTCTGATGAACTTCTGTAGAATCCAAGCTGCTAAGAGCCAGCAGTTTAGACTTGCACAGAGGCAGGAATTTCTTTTTAAAAATGTAGGCACTAATAGGCATTAAGCACTCAGGGAGCCAGAGGACCTGGTGGGGTTGCACTTTTCCCCAGTTTGCCCTTCAAAGATCCCAAATGGTGCTGAGTAGATGCGTATGCATGGAAAGTACCAATTGGCAATTAATCTCAGAGACACTTCTGAGTAGGAAAACAATAGTTTTGCCCTAGAAGACCAAGGATATAAATGATGTAAACCTAATTTCTGGGTAATCTTTCCAAGTAAAATTCTTGTGGTTCATCAAGACTAGATTTGTGATTTTTAGAAAGTGGTCAAGGGATCAGTATCTTATTTGTCTGGTTTGAGCAGGGAGTAAGTAGGATTTTGTTGATGATACCCAGGTTTCCTATTGAGAGTTTTCTTTATGTCCATGATTCATGTCAAACTTAACTAAATTCTCATTCCATTTAGCCTAAAGTACATCTGCAGGCTTAGCAAGTCCATGTTTTTTTCATTATATCTTTCACACATGTATTTACCAGTCTGCTCTCATCTGGCTTCAAATTTAACTTGGCACTGCAACTGGAGCCACCAAGTGACATTCTCATAGACACCAGGAAATATGATCAGCCTCCCCCTACTTCTTTAGTCCCCTCTTCCTGGTGTGTCAACCTTCAGTCCCCATTCCCACTAGCTGTGCCCTTGGCAGGAAATGCAGAAGGTTGCTACAGTGGCACCTTTGGGCACAACTTCTATGCACAAGGATAGCGGATGAAAGACACAGTATGTCTCAGTTTTATTGATGCAGTCAAACCATCAGCCCCCAAGTCAGCCACAGTCAGCCTCATCTTCCACCTCTACATAGTCATTAACACCTTCACCACAGCTTCCAGATGTCTCACCCACCTCACCTCTTCAGGCATGTTGGAGTGGCTCCATGCTGTCCTATGCAAATTGCTTATGGGATGCAAATCAATGCATTAACTAACTAACATAAAATGACACATACGGAGATGTGCATAACTTGGCAGCTATAAATCTGGAACTGTTCCACTGACGTCACTGCAGACAGGCTCCAGCACGGAAGGTGTTGAAATATGGCCCTGTGATATTTTCAGTCAGCTTCTAAACACAAACTCAGGGATTAATGATTCCAAAGGTGTAATTATTATTAATGCCTTGTGGTTGTTGTTATTCTTCAGGTTTGTGCAACTAAACATACACCCAAAGTGGGGTTACAGAACATACTTAATTTCAACTAGGCTGACATTGAAGAGCACCTGTGGTTTATCACGTCTTCAGGCAGTTGAAATCTAATCCACTTTGTTCCTAATGGCATAATAGTTTGTCTTTTAAAATAGCCAGGGCGCATAATGCAGGATTTATGCCAAAAAAAGTCTTCAGAGGCAGATGTACACCCTAAAGTGTTTCAAATCAATACAGAATGGGGAATGAGTATAGATCAGTTCAGTGTTACATGCCATGTATTTTTGATCTGGGACTGGGTGCCTGGGAGCATATGTACCATCTTGTGTTACCACCCCCTGACAAGGATCTGCTGTTATTGTGTGCAGGGAAAGCAGAACATGGTAAAGGTTAATGCTGCACATGGCAGAACCACAGCACTGAGCAGGGCCCTGGGTGCCGACTGCTCCAAGAGCTGTGTAGTCATTTACACATTTGCAAATGTCGTTTTCACATGGCAGAATTTCCACCCACTTTTGCCTGAATGTAAATGACTTCAGGAGATGCCAGGCATTAAGTGTTCTCACAACTGCCCCCAGCATCCCACTGCTCAAAAGTGACGCTTCAAGACACTCCTAGAAAATCCTGTAAGACTTTCAAAATAAATCCGTTTGTGTTTCTGAGCCTTCTTGGTCACTAGTGGGGTTAGGCTCAGATTTACCAGGATGCTGAGCTACAAGACATATGAAACAATGACAAGGAGATACAGCAAAGCCTGATAATGAGAGACTTTGGGAGAGTCAAGCTCTGCTCCTGCTGTCTATTTGATCTGTTCAACTTACCTTAAATTCTGTTGCAAACTGCATGTGTAAAAAGGTACAGGAGGTTTGTATGGTATGAAGAAGGTTCCAGATTCCCTATTAGTCAACTGAATTAGAATCAGAGATTATGTATATAAATGTAGAAGCAATCTAAACTGTGGAAATGTCAATGTCTATTTGTACATACAATTTGACATTTGTCAAATGTGTATAACATTTGTATCAGTATTTCTTTTCTTTTGGTTGGTTGTTTGGGTTTTTTTGGTTGGTTGGTTGGTTGTTGTTTTTGTCGGATTTTTCTTGTTTTTTGTTGACATTATAATCATGATATCTGTATGTTTCTGTTGCTTCAACTAACTTCTACTTCAACTGACAAAATTAGAAACTCTTATTATAGCCATTACTTTGGGAATGTTTTTTAGTTCGTTTAGGTTTTTCTTTTCTAATCTTAACAGTCTCCCTGCAGACCTGAACTGACATCAATTTACCAGTGTCTTGACATCTTAAAGTTGTTTCTTATAAAATTTGCATTGGTGTCATTTTGTTTCAAACTGATATTGTGACAATGTCTCTCTGGATTTATGCTGACAATTTATTTTTATTTTGACATAATGTCATCCCTGTAGCCCTTCACTAGCTTCTATCATTAAGTCTGTGGGTTTAAATGAAAAGTGGTTTCTTTCTGTGAACTACAGTAACTAACTGAACTTTCTCAGTAGCTACTTTTCTGACCTCAATATCTAGCTATTGATTGCACTTAGTTTTTTATAGAAATGTCAAAAGTTCCTGCCTAGTGCTTTAGGCAGCTCTTCCATATGTACCAAATAAGGAAATTAAACCAAAGCTCCCCCTGAAACTAAAAAACAATTGCCTATAAAAAGGGGTGAATGTATGTTTATAATAGAAGCATCAAACAAACAACTGAGCACTGATGGTGACATGGCCCGGAGAGCCTCTGATCCTCTTTCTCTGAAGTGGTAGGGACATCTTTTTGGGACTGAACATTCGGGCTATTTCCAGGCATTTCCTTGGAAAACACAGAATCCTAATATCTATATATTTAATATGCTGTTGCTACTTCATTCAAATACCAAAAATGACATTAAGCAAGCTCTGGTAGGGGCTAGGGTGAGGGCAGATTTCAGAAAAGTTCCTGTGTGACAGGTGTAGGTTTGAACCTGGTTTATTTTTTTAGCTCTTTCATTTTTAAATTCAAAGTGGCAAGCACAATAGTGAACAATGTCATAAATGCCTTATGACCCTTCTGGAAGTAGATTCATTGTGTAGCATAGTTATAATTCCCAAGGGCATATTTGTAAATTATGAAGCAAATTCCTGCCAGTGGTTTTTGAGTATTTCTAGTATTATCCATGATCCTGGCAGAGTGACTTGTGTATGTAATTTTGCAAAAGCTATTATTCATCAGAATACATGTATGGCTTAATGAGATCTTTGCAGTAACATAATTTCTTTGTTCTGATACAAATGGTTCAGCTCCTATACAATATCATACCTGGTAAATTGCAGTATGGGTGCAGAGAAAAGGAGTCTTCAGCAGCAAAATTTGCTCATTTTTATTGAATCAGACCATCAATACTGAGCGACAGTTATGATGACTTGCCTTCAGTGAAGTCTCACCAGCAGTGCCGAGGCAGGAGCCATACCACTCATGGTTTAACCAAAATGAAGAACTCAGAATTGAAATTTCTGTGTATGTGGGATGTTATTTTTTCTGCCCTACTTCACAAAGAACATTGAAATTCGATTTTTTAAATGGGGCAGTCATGCATCATTTGAAAAGACTTCCAGCTCATGTTCCAAAAGCACCCAGGTCTCCCAGAGGTCCTGTGTGATACCTGTCAGCCTCATTTAGATGTTTAGATATCCCAGCAGGAGATCTCTTACCTCCAGGCAATGAGATCAAGACCTACGTATAAGAAGATCAAGACAAAATGCATTTTAACACAGTGGAAATAAAGAGAGATCTGAGAAGTGGGTGTGTGAAGCTGGTTGGAAAAGTTTATTCAGAAACTCTTCAAACCAAAAATTATGACTTCAAATAAATTTAACTGACACTTTGAAATTTAGACAGGAATTACTTTTAACTTTATCTCCAAAATTCAAAGGAGAACCTAGGGCTTGAAACTACACAGGCAGAAACTGAACACAAGACTTGCACTAGATGTGGATAAAATATTAGATATCTATATGAGCAATGTCAATTCCCATAGAGGATTCAGACAAGGAAAAAGCATACTGTATAAACCTACCCGTGAAATTTCATCTAAATCCTTAACTGTTTATTAGGTATTCTCTTTGCACCCTTTCAATATTGATATATGCTGCTGCTGTTATTAGAATTAAGTCAGTATATTTCTGTTACCTGTATAAACACCCAGTCTGCCTTTGACTTCAGCAGAGTTCCATATCTAATTAAATGTTGTCTGTCAGATTGGAATGTCTCTGTCAGTAATTCTTGTTGGAAAGAGAAAGACCACCACTGGAAATAGCACTCTCTGCATTAGCATGGCAATGAGAACTCTTATTAATCTTGCATTTTAACTATTCCAAGCACTTCTTATCTGATCTTAAAGCTGGTCTTACTAAGAATTAACTTATGATTTTTGGTGCCTGTCATTGTATGCCTGTTTTTCACATATGTCATTCACTCATGAATGATTGTAGCTCTAAACACAGTTTGGGAACTTCAGCATAGCGTGCAGGGTGTCCAAAAATATCTGACACTTTTTGAAAATTTAGCTTTATTCAGCATATGTTGAGCTTTCTGTCTGTGGACTGTGCACATTAAAACTAATGTGATTGCAAAGGAAGCTCTGTAATGCTCTGTAATACTCTGCATCTTGCTAAAACCTGTATCTGCAACAGAAATGCTAAAAAATTTCTGCTAGTAAAACCAGGAATTAAAAAGATTGGAAAGTGACTTAAAAGGTATGACCGTCTGAAACTTGTTTTTGCACAGCATTGATCAATTTTTGAGTGCACAGGAACAGGCCATACCGGTGTGCCGAAAGGCAAGCCGGCGGGGAAGACAACCAGCTTGGTTAAACAGGGAGATTCTGAAGGAAATCAGGGATAAAAAGAGAGTTTACCGACTATGGAAGAAAGGGCTGGCTACTTACGAAGAATTCAGGAAGACAGCTAGATCATGCAGAAAGAAAATCAGGGATACAAAAGCACAATTTGAAGTTAAATTAGCCACTTCTGTTAGGGATAATAAAAAGTCCTTCTATAAATACATTAATAACAAAAGGAGAGGCAAAGAAAACCTCCATTCTTTGAGGGACTTGGAGGGAAACATAGTTAATAAAGATGAGGAGAAGGCTGAGGTACTTAACACCTACTTTGCCTCAGTTTTTACCAGTAGGACAGGTGGCCCTCAAGGCAACTGGCCTCTGGAGCTGGTAGACAGAGATAGGAAACCAAATAGTCCCCTTGTATTCCAGGAGGAAATAGTTAGTGACTTACTGAGTCATCTGGATCCTCACAAGTCTATGGGACCAGACGGGATCCATCCTAGGGTAATGAGGGAGCTGGCAGAAGAGCTTGCCAAGCCGCTCTCCACCATCTTCCAACAATCCTGGCTCACTGGGGAGGTCCCTTACGACTGGAAGTTGGCAAATATCACCCCAATCCATAAAAAAGGCTGCAAGGCTGACCCGGGTAACTACAGGCCTGTCAGCCTGACCTCGGTGCCTGGCAGAGTTATGGAGCAGATTATCCTGTGTGAAATCACACAGCAGCTACAGGATGGACAAGGGATCAGACCCAGCCAACACGGGTTTAGGAGGGGCAGATCCTGTTTGACCAACCTGATCTCCTTTTACGATCAGGTGACCCACCTGGTGGACGAGGGAAAGGCTGTGGATGTGGTCTATCTGGACTTCAGCAAAGCCTTTGACACTGTCTCCCATAGCATACTCCTGGAAAAGCTGGCAGCCCACGGCTTGGACAGGGGCACTCTCTGCTGGGTCAGGAACTGGCTCGAGGGCCGGGCCCAGAGAGTGCTGGTGAACGGAGCTGCATCCAGTTGGAAGCCGGTCACCAGTGGTGTCCCCCAGGGGTCAGTGCTGGGCCCAGTCCTTTTTAACATCTTTATCGATGATTTAGATGAGGGGATTGAGTCCATCATCAGCAAATTTGCAGATGACACCAAGTTGGGAGGGAGTGTCGACCTGCCGGAAGGCAGGAGGGCTCTGCAGAGGGATCTGGATAGACTGGAGAGATGGGCAAACTCCAATGAAATGAAGTTCAACAAGGCCAAGTGCTGGGTCCTGCACTTTGGCCACAACAACCCCCTGCAGCGCTACAGGCTGGGGACAGAGTGGCTGGAGAGCAGCCAGGCAGAAAGGGACTTGGGGGTGCTGATCGACAGGAGGCTGAACATGAGCCAGCAGTGTGCTCAGGTAGCCAAGAAGGCCAATGGCATCCTGGCCTGCATCAGGAACAGTGTGGCCAGCAGGAGCAGGGAAGTGATCCTTCCCCTGTACTCTGCATTGGTGAGGCCACACCTTGAGTATTGTGTTCAGCTCTGGGCCCCTCAGTTCAGGAAGGACATTGAGGTGCTGGAGCGGGTCCAGAAAAGAGCAACGAGGCTGGTGAAGGGACTTGAGCACAAGTCCTATGAGGAGAGGCTGAGGGAGCTGGGGTTGTTTAGTCTGGAGAAGAGAAGGCTTAGAGGCGACCTCATCACTCTCTTCAACTACCTGAAGGGAGGTTATAGCCAGGCGGGGGTTGGTCTCTTCTCCCGGGCAACCAACAATAGGACAAGGGGACATGGGCTCAAGCTCTGCCAGGGGAGGTTTAGGTTAGATGTTAGGAAAAAATTCTTTACAGAGAGGGTTATCAGACATTGGAACGGCCTACCCAGAGAGGTGGTGGATTCACCATCCCTGGAGGTTTTTAAAAAGAGATTGGACGTGGCCCTTAGTGCCATGATATAGTAATTGGAGTTGGATCAGGGGTTGGACTTGATGATCTTGGAGGTCTCTTCCAACCCTACCTATTCTATGATTCTATGATTCTATGAATTTTCACATTCAGTCTCACCCTACCAGGGCAGTTCTGTGGGTTCAGAACTGGTTAACATGGTGCCACAGGATGTTCCCAGTTCTGGGGTTCCTATCTGTGTGGGTAGATACAGGTGAGGGCTGGTCTTGTTATGCTTCCTACAGAGGTTTATCCAGGACCAGGGTTTATTATCCCCAACATATTACAGCTGTAGAGAATGCAGTTAACTATTAATCAACTGTTCTGAACTGGGAGTCTCTTTTGTTGGGAAAAGAGCTGACACTGGGTTTGCATTTCCTCTCAGTAGAGGATAAAGTCTCTTTATAGAAATTCCATGGTGTCCTATGAAGTGAGACACTTGGAGATTCTGCTGATCCCCACGTTTGGACAAGTTTGACTACAGATTTCTGCTTCACTAGGCGTGAAGGATCAGTCAGCTATTAAACCAAGGGCTGTAATACCACTGGCTGTGGAGAGCTGCTTGATGACTGTGGTTTATAATGCTTGGATAAGAACTGAGGTGTTACTGTTCTTTCCAGCATGAAGAATCCAGACTTGTACAAATACAAGCATATGTATACACACTGTGCTTCTGATGGTCATGTGATAGGAAAAAATCAGCTGTGAAAGAAAATGAGATAGGGTGAGTTTATTTGGATGTGCTGGCAGCACTGTGAAGGATATATTGAAATCTTACATTTTAATTTCAATATGCCACAGTAACAAAGGAAAGTTCATGAGGACACTTTGAAGACCTAATACTATTTAAAAGTCAATCATATATTTCAACAATTATTTATTACATTTTTAGTGTGCATGTGGTAGTTTCAGCCTGTTTTTCTTTCATTGATGTCTGAGTACAATCAGCATCTAAGTCTCAAGGATCTGCATATTATAGTCCATAAGTTTTAACTTTGTGAAATTCCTTTTTAAAATGTGAGCAAACATTCCAGATGATGTGGAGGAAGAAGGGGAGTGTAATCCAATTCTACACAAAATATCACTTCAGCTTCTCCTTATCCCATTACTTAAAAACTCTGCATCAATTAAGTGTTAAGAAAATATAAATGTCTTGGTCAAGAAGAACAAAATCAACAGTAATTAATTGCTTCAACATTTCTCACAGTCATTCCCCCTCCATAGGAAATTAATTTTCATTCATGCTACAGAAAAGATACAGAAGATGGAAGGGGAGAAAATTAATTTGATTGATGATATTCTGTAGTTTAATCCCAACTTTAATATCCTTTGTACAGTGACTGGGAATGATATCTGGATTCAAAAGTAATTCTGTGAAATTTGAGGCTTTGCAGAATTGATATTGTTCTGGGAATGAAGATGTTGCAATCTTCCTTCCATTTGCAAAAGGCAGTAAAAGTAAAGAATCAAATAAGACTTAAAATTCCTGTTCCTCTCTCTGAAACACACAGCTGTCATCATCTCCCACTCCCCTTTTGTAATGATCAGACAGACTTGCCAAGATAATCACATCTACAATTGTCTGTGTTTTGATGGATGAGCCCTCAAAAAAAAAAAAAAAAGTTGAAATATGCCTGAAGGCAAAGAAGTGAATGGCTGTATCTTTGTGCAGAACTTGCACTGGGCTCTAGATTAGGAGAAATTCTGACCAAAAGAGAACTTCAGAGCTATCTGAAGTATTTTTCTACCCACAAAGGGAATCAGGAAAGTGACAGGTTTGGGTTCCTACCTGCATCCCAGTCCAAAGATGTTTCCTTAGGAAATGCATTCTCATACTGTTGAGTAGTACCTGGAGGCAGCCCAGTGATGGCCTGATTGACAGTCACTGGGGTTTGCACCCTGAGAGTGACAGAATTCATCTGCAGCAACACCATGCTGGTACACTGCTGTCTGCTGACGTGAGGCTGGGGCAGCCCAAATCCCAGAGGAGAAATGTGCCTTCAGTTTCAATGTCTAAGAATTTTAAATGTCCCACCACTGAGATCACCAGAAGTTTCATACTGTGAATTTGATGCAAACTGATGAGGCTTTCTTTTCCTGACTCTGAAGAGAGCCTAAACTCTGACTGGAGTCTGATTTCAATTCCATTTATTATAAAGGCTACTGTTTGAAGGGTAACTCTAAAGGGACTTCTCTTGTATTTGCTGAAGAGATTGGTATGTCTGCTTCTGACATCCTGATTTAAAAAATCATCTTTGGACCCAGTGTATCTATTTCTGTGTTCCTTTTATGGAACATTATGGAGAATAATTGTTTAGTGAAAAGCATTCTCATTTACATTATTGTATGTTATTCATCCTTCCACAAGAGCACTGGGACACCTCCAAGCACACCACTCAGCTTTGAATATTGGCACTTGTGAGCCTGTTCTTACACCCTGGTAAGATGATTAATGTACCTTGGAAATTACCTAATGGCTTGATACACTTTCTATGCAGCCTCTTGTAGGAGAAAAGCAGGATAATGTGAGATGCAATTTATGGGTATGAAATAGAGGAGTTGAAATAGAGAAACTCATTCAGAAGTATTGACAGGATATCTGTAGTGCTGGAGATCTACAAAGCAAAATTTAAAAGCATGTGTGAAATAGAGTGCTATTGGAAGACATCCCAAATAGATGAAGACACCTGGCTGGCAAGGACGTTCCCTCTTTAGAGACTGGTTGAAGGAACATGGAGAGATTTATCTAGTCAAAAAAATGATGTGGAATTTTGTCTTTTGTTAGAAGATGTAAAGTATTGGATATATATGACACTGAAATGTCCTAAATTAAGTGGATTGACCACCTGTAAGGAACTGATAGGCCAAATGTTTCGATCTTTCATTCCTCCTTTTTGGACGCTGGACTCCTTTGTAGAAGGGAAGGATGTTAACTGGCTCACACTGATTAACAGTGTGAGAGAATGGCTAGAAAGCTGTGAATACAACCAGAGAGTGTTTGTCTGTATTTCATTTTTATGCTGAGGTTCACGATCTCAATGTTATTCTTTATTGACATTTATTAATGTCAATTTGAGTGGCTCTAATTCTTTATGTTTATAATGGTAATATTAAAACATCTGTTCTAAGTAATGGCATATTTCTGTGATTCATTTTTTAATATTAGGACTTGACAGATACTGCTTATCTGCACGCTCTGGATGCCCTTGATGTAACTTCAAAGTACAACTTAAGTGCAACAGTACAGTAAAACATACTCCAACAAGCAACTTCAATCTCAGGTTTCTCAGGTGCTCAAAAATGTTCCCACTGTTGTAATTACAATTCCTGTCCTCATTTTCAAAAGTCTAATAGACGAATGAGCTTTTGTTAAGTGTCCTAAATCATCACTTGTGGTGCCTGAAGGTGTTAATGATGGGTCATATTCTTTTCACACATAAAGTAGACCATTAGTTCTAGAATTCCCCTATTGGTTTCATCTCTGGCAATATACGATTGTCACTGAAAATTTGTCATTAATCGTAGAATTTCCAACTCTCTCTCCATTGTCACAAAAATAACATCTTGCAGGAGTGCTCATATCACTGTCAGTTTATCAAAGAACAACTGCCAGTTGAAAAGTCATGAGATGTTATTAACCCATATTATACACAAAAGTTAAAAGTAATGTGTCATCTGGAAGGCAGAATACATTACACTCCAACAGTGTCATCAAGAAGGGGTATGAAAATCTATCCCCAAAAATAGTGCAGTGAATGGGCTTATTCAGCTGATCTCTAAGTATCGTCAGTATCTTTTATTATTGCCATTATTATTATAGCACATAGGGTATTTTTTCTTCCATTTGACAAAAAAAAATGTAATAATCAGTTTCTTTTTATTGGCTTGAGAGTATCTGAGGGCGACACAGAGGATCTTTTATAATGAAAAACTACTAAGAGGTGCAGCCACTTTTGGCAAGGTTAAATTATGAAAGCAATTCTACCAAACAAAATTCATGAGTCACAAACATGCTGCTACTGGGGAGAAAAAAAAAAGGAAAGAAAAAAGAAAAAAAAAAAGAAAAAAGATTGTACAGATTTAGAGATTCAACTGTTTGCTGCAGTCAGACTTCAAAACCTGCTGAGTTAACTACTTCTCTGCCATTGTTCACACATAGCCTGGAACTGCAATCACTCCCTTGAGACTGGAGAGAGACTATTTATGTAGTGACAGGACAAGGAGGAATGCCTTGAAACTCAAAGGGGGTATGTTTACATTAGCCAGTAGGAAGAAATTCTTCACACTGAGGGTGGTGAGGCACTGGTACAGGTTGCCCAGAGAAGTTGTGGAAGTGTTGAAGGCCAGGCTGGATGGGGCTTTGAGCAACCCAGCCTAGAGAAAAGTGTCCCTGCCCATGGCAGTGGAGTTGGAACTAGATGATGTTAAGGTCACTTCCAACCCCAAACATTCCTTGATTCTATGATTCCATGAGATGTTTTGGTAAGGGAAAGGGGATGCTGGAAATATTGCATTCTTTTTAGGAAGGAAGGAGGTAAAATGGGGAGAAAATAGGTTTTATTTTTAAAGTAGATGCTGATATCAAGTTGGTCTAGAAATCACGAAGGTGTTAAAAAGACAAAGCTCTGACCTCTGTTACATGTTCTAGCGTTTTTATGGATTTCAGCAACCTTCCTTCACTGCAGCAAGTCAATCTCTGTGTACAAAACACTAATTTGTGTCAACGGATAATGTTAGTGGTTCAAAGAGTCACTGAACTCAGCTGAGAAATTTGCACTGTGCAACTGAAATGGAGTTTTTTGATTTGCATCTGACTTTCATGTGTTCTTCACAATGTGTTCAAATCTACTCTTTTCTCCTCTCTCTGTCCAACCAGGTCACAATACCATGAAATCAATGTTCTAGGTTTCTCAGTTACAAAAGCAGGTCTCTGGGTCCCACTAGCTAAAAAAAAAACAGGAAATAATACCATTATTTTTTGGCCGAGGGTTTGTTCCTGAGTGTAGTTAGAGAAAACTAGAGACAGCTATTTTCTGATTCAGAATATGCAAATATGCTGTGTTATAGTGAACATAACAGAAAGAAATTACTCATCAAGAATTTCCTCAGAAAGCATGTAATTAGAAATGGATTCCAAATCAAAACACAGCCAGAAACTGCAGAAATACACATCTAGAAGTAAACAGCTTACAACTGCTTTAGGACAAATATTCTATGCTACAGGAATTTAAAGGAATGAGTAAAAATGGTGAGAAACAGAGTGCACTGTACTTGTGTTTATATAGACTGTAGCTAAGCTGATCTTATGATGCTCAAAGAATCTGTTTGTGTTTAAAGGTAACTGTTTGAAAGAAGTAGAATTGATCTTCACTGATATCCTCTGTGAAGCTCTGACCTCTGCTTTCATCAGCAAGCCTTTCTGGCAGGCAACTGAGAGTCAAAAGAAAGTCTTGCTGTGAAATCCACCAATTTCACTGTGACCCTAATTCATCCTGTCTTAGGTTGGGAGCTTAACTACAGCACCTTTACAAGGAGTGCAGTCCCACTACACTCCCTAGAGGATTTACAGAAAGTTATAGAGTAAGGCCGGGCATCTGACAAAACCCTTCTGCTCCCAAAACACAAAAGACTCCTCTGTTTGACAGCTAAGGTGCACAAACATAGACAAGTTCCAAAATTGGCTCAAACCACGGCAAAGTCTCTAACCAGGAGAGTGTGGTTTAATTTTGGGTCAGAATGAAGATTCTGGTGAGTATTTAACACTATATAGAAGAATTTGCTATTGATATATATCCTCTCCCTCTATTCTCTTCCCTGATCATGATGTCCATTAAAAAGATGTGGGTAGACTCCAATGGCTGCAAGGAAGTGTTTGTGCTCCAACTAAACCTTTAAAATCTATAACTAACCCAAACTGCAACTTCAGCTTATTGAATTGAGCTCTGTGGAAGGATCCTGCTATGTAGAACAGTTCACACACACCTGCAAAGGCTTCTCAGACAATATGAAGCCATCCGTCACTATGCTTCATTAAGCTCCACCCCTTGATTTACTCAGGAGCTTCTGACATCTTACAAAAAACTTTCCCATCTCAGATTTGTGAGTCTCACATGTCTCCTTCCTGATTTGTGCAAGAAAATTATGAGCAACTAATGTCACTTCAAACCTATGTGTCAGCCTGAGGGATATAATTTCCCATCTTCTATCAAAAATATTGCGATCTACTTAACAATGAAGTAACTTATCCTGGATTTATTGGCTGTAGTACAGTGTCAAGTACTGTGCTAAATCCACTACTTGTTAGAATACCCATGGGGAGCTCATGGAAGGGCCAACTTTAAGCCTTTCTAAGTGGTAAAAGTAGAAGTAGTAATGAAGATATAGCTTTGCCTGAATGCAGGCAAGGGCATGGAATTGTATAAACCATGTTAATGATACTGGATAATGAAATTCTTCTGTCAACAGATTAAAGATTTTATTAGAGACCTCCCAAATCCTTTTGCAACATCTGCTATTGTCAGGCATAAAATACTGCTCCTCACCTGAGAAACATAGTCAGAATCCACAATAATGTATCAAAACAGCTTGACATCTTCCCACTCAGTTGAGACAGAAACTGCAGTTCCATTTCTATGCTGCTCAGTTTCAGTTTTCCACTAGTACCAATCCTTTGTTTAGCTGTAAACAGCAGCCAGGTGAAATGGTCAAGTAGCAATGACTTTAGATTCAGAAATATGGAAAGGACAAACTGTTCTCATTGCTCACTCTGTATGAACTTACCACCATTAACAAATTTCTACATGATGGACATTTGCAATGTGCCTCTTTCATTCCCTTCTCAGGAAGCAAAGGTGGTAGTGGAGTGCTGTTTTTTGGGGGGTTTCTAGTATTCTTGCTCTACCATGATGTCAGACATACCAGGGCACCTTGAATACTCTCACAGCTGGAAAAGGTTTATGAGATGTGGGATGGGATCTGTCTGGAATAGATTAGATGACCCATTCAATCATGTTCCAAGCAGCTGATCTTAAGGCAAATAGCATTAGGGTTTGAAGCCTGAAACCTCCACCAGCAGTGATGGGACAGAGGAGTGCCATATAGATCCTGATTCCTGCCCTTTCATCTTGACTGAGGTCTCTTCAGGGTTGTTCTTATAGGTACACAGATTGTCTTTTCACTGTCTGTTGTGGAGATCCTAAAAAGGTGGAAGTCTTTTGTCTCTTACTTCAACTCTGTTTTAAGGATCTTCATGTCCCACCACAGGGGCAACAGACCATCAACAGGAAAAATGGGATCTAGGCTCCTGCTTTACTTTTCTCCTTTGAAAATCTTAGCTTGGGTTCTACTTTCCTGTGTATTTTTTCATTGCAGTTATCTTGCTGCCATTTTTCTTCCTTCTCACCCCAAGCAGCTGTCTCTCTGGAATCATTTATACTGCAGACAGCTGTCTTGTTGGGAGCACAAATCCTGCTAGAATCTCTCAATAGCTAAACAAAAGCCTTTTTGATTCTACATTTGCTTTTTTGTTTTCATTGCCTTTAAATATTGCAGCTTTTGCTGTCCATCCCTTGTCCCCTCCTGCTTTTCAAGGAGCCCTAACATCCACCTGCAATTACACAAAACACATTAACATGGGCCAGAAGTTACCTAATTCACAGGGCCAATTTTTAATAGGCTATTACATCCCTGAGACAATTTTCCAAGGTTTGCCATGGAATCTCCATTGTTAGATGGATAGGTAGATCCAGAAGGATGTTAGACATAAATTTTTAAGGATGAATTTAAGAAGTAAATGAAATATTATTGGGTTTGACATCTATATGCCTACCAGGTACATTGAGGAGGTGGGGAAGAAACAGAGTTCCAAGTAAATTTTGCAGATGAGAGATGAAATCTTTGCTATGTTCTGCCTTTAGCTGCTGACTTGTTTCCCCTTAGAAAACAGGAATTTAGGTTATCCAAAAGCTCTGCTGGTCAGGTGATAAAGCTTTGACACTTGTGCATAGGAGCTTTGTACAACTCAGAACTGCGGTCTCCAGAGGTTCCTTTTAGGTTGATTTTCAATAATAATATGCTTACTTTATTAAATTGTATGGGAAAGTAAGAGAAAATTAGTAAGGTAAGACTGATATCCCTTTAATAATAAAATAATCTTAGAAAAAAAATTCTTTTCCTTTTCCCTATTTTTCTTTTTCTCCTCTTTCTCTTACTCTTTCTTTTTCTTTTTTCCTTCAGCTACTTTAGTTGGTATGAATAACAGTATTTGGAAAGGAAGTAAAAGAGAATATCCTGTATATCTATCTATCTATCTATATACACAACTGCAATTTTAGTGGTCCTCCAGGTGTTAATATTCTCCTCCACTCTGTTCAACACAGTGTTGCTTATTACTCACATTGCACGTGGACTGGCAGTTTCTTCACTGAGGATTTGTCCAATGCATGGGGCCGAGGCTAAGTTTACATCTTTTCCAGTTTTAAGAGAGTCATTAACTTTGGATAATGTAAGATTTAAATTTAAGAGAATTTCTAGGGAAATCATAATTAGGTGCAGAGACATTACATGAGTTTAATGACTGAGATTTAATTTCAGTTTTCAGGATTATTAATTGAGAGCCCTTATTTGGATCATCTTTTTTTTTCTTAATTAATGGGAAATTTGTTTTCAAGGCATTAAGGTAGAGATTCTTTTCAATCCCTAAGTGTTTGTGAGCTATGTATTAATGTTCTCTGCCTTGTTTTCAAAACTTTGTTCTGGTAATTTCTTTGAGCTCTTTCTGATAACATGATAATGCCTGCATGCCTTTTTATACAGAAAGAACAATCTTCACTTCAGGTTAGATATTCTGTAGGAAATCAGGTTACTGCGGACTTATAACTAAGCATTTCATAAATACTGATAGATTAGAAAGATAGTCTGCCACAAAACCGTACAGAAAGAAGAAAATTAAGAAATAGCATCATTCTACTTGTGTCTGAAAAAAGGGCTTGCTGAGATGTTCTGCTGTGGTGTTTTATGGATTATTCTAAGTTGCATGATCTCAACAAATGAAATTCATTTCATTTGACTGTAGCCACGTACACGTGCTGTACCTATCCTAAAGCAATCATCTTCACTCTCAAGGGAAGAGTGACATCTCCAAGTAAGGGAAGCTGATCCCTTTCAATGCAAATTGCTTTTTGTGTTTCATATCTTGATGGTAGGGGAATGTTTCTATGTGCCAAACCTGCACACTAACTGGGTGCTAAGGTGTGATATCCAGTGGGTTGGTGCATCCATATAGGATTTCAGCTGTTGGTTTCCTTGTTTGGCACCATGCAAGGAAATCCAGTCTTCTATTTCTTAAAGTTTTGAATCCGGATGCATTTAAAATGTGAGAGCTGGTGCATTAATTTGCTTTTTATTCTCCTGAAGCACTACTCTAATCAAATATGAATGTTGACTAGTAACCAAGAATAAAGCATAGAAGATAGCACCAATGCCTAAAGACTTAAACCTCATAAGAAACTATTTTAGTAAGTAGAGATTGTTTTGTCCTTATTTTTCCGAGCTAGATCACACCTACAATGTGATTTTCTCTCTCTAACTCTCTAGTCTCATTTCTTTATACCACAGCAGTGAAATGCCTACTTTTCCATTTGCTCTTACTTTCCAAAAAACACCACCAAATCAGCCCTGAGAGCCCACAGCAAAAGCAACTCTTTGGCCAAAAAAATCCAGAAATAACACAGAGCCTCCTGGTTCTAAAACAGAGAGGCTGTGACTGAACAGAGAAAAACTTTACTGCACAAAAACAACAGCATTTTTCTTCTCAGTACAGGTGAAGAAGCAATGTTGCCTCTTGGTAGAAAAAGCATCAGGGAACAAAAAGTTCTTAAGGTAATTTACAGCCAAAAGCTGTCAATGGAATTATAATTTAATAAATACTATTTTTAGAACTGAGCTGGTATCCCATTGGTATTCGGGATCTATCAAAACTGGAAAAGAGGAAAGTAAGAAAAGTAGTGTGGTTTTAGATCAATAAAATATGGTGCAGAAAAAGAAATTCTGTTTTTAAATAATGAATTGAATGATTTACAGGATTAGTGGGAGGAAATACACTTCACATCTAAATGACCAGTTTCACTGCGAAAAGACAAGCTGGCCTGCAGTGGATGAGTGTTTATATCCATAGCCTCTCTGGTCAACGATCGAACCAATGTGAGTAAAAAATTTTAAATAAATAAATTAATAAACCCCCTGAGGCTCTTTCAAAGGAAAAAATGATAATTTGATGAAATGTTCATGCAAGTGTCACCTGTGGAATCTCAGACTCAAACTATTTTGGGTTTCCAGATTCAGATGACACATAGCTGCCTAGCCGTGTCCTTGACTCATGCATTCTGTGTCTCAGGTCCCCTTTCTTCTTTATAAGTTGTGATTCCTGGATGAACCAGAAATACACCAATGTGACATTTCAGAGTCAAAATATTTTCAAGTTTTCATCAAATACTCAAAATCTGCCATGGAAAAATCTGATAATTATTATTTAAAATACATTCATTTTCTTTCCTTGAGTGAAAGAGCTTTTTTTCAGGCAGCTGAAGAGTGTCAATCTGGAAGTCAGACACAAAGCAGGTTACAGGACCTGAATTTCCTTGTAGAGCTGACTGTTCCAGCATTCATATGGTCACAAAGTGAAAAAATAAACTTTGATACGATGCAAGTGGTATTTGAATAAATGAAGGGATTCAGAGTCGTGGTAATGAACGTTCTGCCTCAAAAGCAACACAGGAAATAAATAGATGTCTGCTACTGTCTTTTGACGTGGGATAGTGGCAAACAGTGGATCTAACACATCATGCCTTCTATTCTTTATTGAGTTTCCAAGGTTAAGAGAGCAAATGATAAACATGATTGTTGTGTGCTATCAGCCTGCATTTCAGTGTGCACTTGTGAGGAACACCTTGCTTCTGCTTTATTCCCATCTTCAACTTGATTAAATGCATCTTTCTTAGGTCAAACTCCTTTGTACAAACATACATCCTTCCCATAATTGCCTTTTAAACAGGGAGTTTTCCTAAAAAATCAGCTTTCTGAGAATCTGCTCTGTGTTGATATGAAATCCTTAGTTTTCTGTGAGGTTCTCTTTTACAGACAGAAGCCTCAGTCGTTTATCATCACAGCTATTTTTAAAGCACCTTGGACTGAGACCTGGTATCTTGTTTGCAGAAGAGAGTCCTCCCTTTTAGTCACTACTGATCTCAATTTTTTGTCTGTTTTATTTTTTTCTTTAGAAAGTACAAGTAGTTCCTAAGTTTAACTAGATTTTTCTCTTTATCTGCTCCTCTTTTTTGCTTCTGTGGCTTATTCAAATGATTAGTCTTTGCTCTTAATTAGGAACAATCTGTAATAGTGGTATTAATACTAGATAGGAGTTCCAATGATGGATCACTGCATCATTTTAGTTTGTCTTGAAATATGGCTGGAAATATGTTCATAGACCCTGCCCAGCAAGGTCTCCGGTTGGGTTATAAGGTAAGAAACAGATGGATTTGCGAAGGAGAACACAAGGAAACAATTGCAGTTAAAATTGCAAGTGTCTCTTTTAAAATTCTCTTTAAATATCAGTTAGATAATCTGTATTTTTTTGTTATATTTATCACCATTTTTGTCTACCACTGGTTAAAGATATTAGACTCCATCAGGCAGATCATCAGCCAGTGTAAACTAACTGATGTAGACTAACTCCATGGATATTTTCCTACTGCAGTTTGGTCAAAACAACCCCCTGCAGTGCTACAGGCTGGGACAGAGTGGCTGGAAAGGTGACTAGTGGAGAAGGACCTGGGGGTGCTGATCAACAGTGACTGAACATGAGCCAGTGTGTGCCCAGGTGGGCAAGAAGGGCAATGGCATCCTGGGCTGTATCAGAAACAGTGTGACCAGCAGGACCAGGGCAGTGATCGTCCACCTGTACCCAAGAGGGACACTGGTGAGGCCACACCTCAAATCCTTTGTCTGGTTTTTGGCCCCTCACTTCAAAAAGGACATTGAGGTGCTGGAGTGTGTCCAGAGAGCTGGTGAAGGCTCTGGAGCACAGGTCTGATTAGGAGCAGCTGAGGGAGCTGGGGTGTTTAGCCTGGAGAAAAGGCAGTTCAGGGGGATTTTATTGCTCTCTACAACCGTCTGAAATGAGGGTGTAGCCAGGTGGGGATTGTTTTCTTCTCCAAGTAATAAGCAACAAGTCAAGGGGACATGGCCTCAAGTATCATTGGGAGAGGTTTAGAATAGATATTAGGAATAATTTCTTCCCCAAAAGGGCTGTCAAGCATTGGAACAGGCTGCCCAGGGTTGTAGTTGAGTCATCATCCCTGGCAGTATTTAAAAGACATGTACATGTGGTGTGTAGGGACATGGTTTCACATCTTTTGGTGGACTTGGTGGTCTTGGATTAAGAGTTGGATTTGATGATCTTAGAGGTATTTTCTAACAAAATTTTTCTATGGATATATGATTCTACATTGATGAAATTTACCAGTTTACTCACTGAAGATCCAAGCCTTTTCTTTGTATTTAGATTTTGTGATATCATAGATTGCCAGAGTCTGTGAGTTTAATCTTTTCCAGTTATCATGTACAATCAGTGAAAAAAAAAATCAAGTTATTCCAGGAAATGTATGAATTGTTACTACAGAGTCTAAGGTGTAGCCACATGCTCAGACTTCTACAGCAGCAGTTTGCTAGCACTGTTCACCTCTTAGTTACTGTGCCCTTCAAGACATAACAGCTGAATGTGTGTGGTTCCTATTCTTTTTTAGAGCAAAGTAAAACAGATCCATTCTTCCTTTTCCAGAGGAGTCTTAAACTGGAACAATTGCTGTTGATTTCCACAAGGCTGGTTCAGTTTACACTTAAATTAATTTTGAGAGTTCAAGCAACCATTCCTATGTGTTAGCTGTGAGGATGTGAAAAAATCTGAGGGTCATCAACTCCAGAAACTATTAGAACTCTAGATGTTCCAAGGAGAAAAAAAAAGTGATTATGCACTTAGGAAAGGAATAATAGTTATGTTTGCACAGCGAACAACAAACATAAAAAGTACAACACCTAAGGGTCATGTAAATGCAAATGTGAAGATGTAACCAATTTTCCAGTAGTGCAAGGAGGGAATGAACCTGGAAAAGTGCAGCAGACTAGTGTACCTTGCCCTGTCAAAAAAGAACTTCATAACCATTTGCACTGAATGAAGCCCTGGTGGGTCATAGTGAAAATTTTCATGGAGAAGTCTTTGTTTAAAAAGATTTCCAGCGGAATCCAACTAATACTGCTAGCATTCCGTGTTCTCATGAAAGTTAGGCAAGCTATTGAAACCAAAACCTGAGCTCTGAACTCTTTTTGTTTGAAGAGTTCAGAGATTCAGGCTTGGAGCTGTCAATCTGTTTTGTCATATCATCAAATTAACGTCCCTTCATCACATGTACAGTTTATCTGCCTCGTGGGATCAGTTTATTTGTTTCCTGTTTGGTTTATGAATTTCACAGCAGGTTTGGTTTGGTTTGGTTTGGTTTAGTTTGATTCGGTTTGGTTTGGTTTGGGGTTTTTTTGGTGGAGTTTATTTGTTGGCTCTTTAACATCACTTGCAGCTCTCAAGTTTTGGGCAACAAGTGTTTTCCTTCAGTTATTGATAATTATATGATGACTTCATTTTAGGTCGTCACAAGTATATTTGCAATTATGCAGATTCCAAACATAGCATTTCATAACACATCAGCGTTGGAGTTTCCTTTCTTGTTTGGTAGGTTGTTTGAATAAATCTTGAGACCTGAGTCAGTTGCCTATTCAGAGATGTCAAGTTTTATTTGCAACGCCCACAGACAGCTGAGACATCTTCATGGGGCTGGCAGCTGTTGCACAGAACCTGTGGGATGGCAGTGCTGGCCTGGAAATGGAGCAGAATTGCACGTGAAATGGCCACCCAAGAATCCTGGACATATTTATCCTACCCTTACCAGGTGAGATTCATTTTAGGAATCCTAGTTATAAGTGTTTACAAATTGATGTTTACCTCTGCTTTTGGTGTCTAAGACTCCATTGTAGTTGGTCGAGATTTAAGAGTCACGCTTCAGTTGCTTGAATGTCATCTCCAATGGGATAGGAAAATTAGTTCACCCTGCTTTTCCTCCAGCTGCCCCTCCCAAGAGTCATATACTCGTAGAAGTTTCATGTCATATGTTCTTGGATAGTCCTTAGTACCTTTGAGTGTCTCAGGTGCCATCAGATACCTATCTATAGGCATCCACTTGCGTGGCTCATCTGGTCAGCATAGTTAGTGGAGCCTAGAGAGCAATTCAGCTGCTCAGCCAATCTACTTTAGGGTGAGCTAATATGATCTCCCTTTCTGCTTATATTGGGTAGTGGCAATATTCAGACACTCTCAGGTAGGGATGTAGGTGTTTGAGGTAGTACAGACGTGGGGCTGGCAGATACAACACAGGATCCAGGACATGGGCTGTTCTGGACTGGCAGCCAGAGACTAGGCAAGACACCTCACTACATGTCAGCTGGTAATAGGTGTCTTTGTTTGGGTGACTGAGCAGGGCCTGTAGATCACCATCAGTTACAGGAGAACCCAGTGAACATTAAGTAGAGCTCTAATGCAGTTGACTTAAATTGGGTCCCAACCCCAGCCACTGTATTTGGAAACAAGATTAATATTGGAAACATTATATAAGGTACATTAGGTAAAAGACAATGTGCAAGGTTCCCCGCTCTTGCCCAATGTATTTCTCCTCTGATAACAGCCATAACTTTCCTATTCCATAAGACCAGTTGTGGTGGGCTGACCCACCCCAGCAGCCAAATACTGACCCTGCCTTTCCCTCACTCCCCGCTTGAAAGGGATGGATGGTGGAGGAAATATAGTCTCCGGGTTTATATTAGGCAATTGTAGTTTAACATAACAGATTTTTTCACAAAAATTTAGACTTCAGTCCTACACCAGTACTGCCAGATGCCAATTAGTTGTTGGATTGTCTAAGTATATTGTGATATGGCAAACATCCTGTCTGGATGATAAAACCACAATAAACTTGGGCATAACTATAATAAGACTTAACTAGAAGCTGTAATGAGCTCAAAAACTGGAGGTTTTTACCACATCAACAACTTCCATAAAGCTTGTGGGAAAAGCATATTTCACTGGGGATTTAGAAATTATAGTCATCTTTGTCCATTGTATGCTGACAAACTTGCCACTTGTCAGTTAAATCAGACAAACTATTTCTTCTTTGAACATTAGAGGGGCAGTTTAAATTTCCCTGTTAATGCAAAGCAGACTACTGGTTCGAATGTTGCTGAATGGCCAAGTATCATACGACACTTTAGAAACTGGGGAAATTAAAACTCCAGCACATTCTCTGGAGTTGAGCTTTTCTGGCACAAGATTCCTGTTAATATTTCACTTCTAACCTGTCTTCTATGCCAAGGGTACTAAAAAGATAAGACCAAAAGAAAAAAGGGAAAAAAAAGTGGAAAAAAGAACAGAAAATGAGTTTATATTGGATTTGGGTAATTGACAGTGATCACTATCAAATCACAGCTTAAATAATGCATTTTTCAGCAGCATAGACACTGTACTGAGGTGTTCAGAGCATTTATGTACACAGAGTAAAATCCCCTGCCTCTCTCTCAGTCTCTCTCTCTGTATGGAATACTGATGCATACACTGAAACTATTATTATAGACAAAACCAACAGCAATGATGAACATTTCAGTGGAGCAAAAATGATGAAACAAAGATGGCTCACAGAGACTGACTGGATACTGTGTGTCTGCCTAAAATTGAGAGGATGTTCCATCCAAGTTTAAGGTATCAATGTGAATCCAAAGCATGTGTGTGAATGTAAGGTACCTGCTGGGTTCATACCTGCTTTCAGGGCAGCTCCCTGAAAGGGAAACTTCATCCTTCAACATCCTGTGATATTGACCATTGACCTATTCATGGGAGGGAGGTGGGGCACTCTGATAAGAGAAAGAACATCTAGCGTTGAGTCCTCCCCCCACATACTCCTTTATCATTGCTAAACTGCCTGTCTTTATAGCAGTCTTAGCACAGTTCTAAGCCCTGATTCAGTCTTTCAATAACCTCCAGCTCCAACAGTTCACTGCTGGCACGGGCCATGGCAGGAGAGGAATTTGCTCACTGACTGTGCAAGATAGGCAGATGTTGGGTGAGAGATGGAGAAGTGACTTGCCAGAGTCAAACAAACACAGGGCTCCACGCAATGCCCTGCCAACTTTCCCTGCAGGATCCTGCCTGCTAAGCTCATTAAATTTCACAGCAGAATTTGGTATCTAAATTGAATAGGCTTAGTAACACAGAAGTACATTAATTTACTATGAAAACTCTATTAAATGTAGGCATGGTAATGCCAAATTTTATTAATTGTGACATGAATGTATAGGAACAATAGCAATTTAGTAACTTGGAAAGGAGTGAGCCAAAAAAAAATCTCTCAATTAAGGTAAACAGAGCCAAGAAGAACATTATAAACTAGATCTTTTCTGTCTCCTGCATTAATCACAAATGATGAAGGAACTCTGCATCCATGGGGAACTGGCAGTCACATATGAGTGATATTTGATATAAATGCAATATAACAGCCATAATAGTACTACTGCTACTACTCCGGATAACAGTGACGTGTAGCCCTTGTATCTAAAATGCAGTCCCCATGTCAGCAAATGCAGCTCTATCAGTGTCAATGGATTGTGGATTGCAGGGATTTGCCCATTTCATTTCATCATGCTAGAAAAAACACATTTTTCCTTATGGAAACTAATAGATATTAATGTGACTAAAAGAGCAGTGCTGGTTTTTAGCCTGTTTTATATCCTGGTACTTTCTCCTTTTTACAGAAATAAAGACAGAAAGAAAAAAAGTTTAAGATGTTTGGCTTATCTCCAACACATACTGACAATCCAGCCATGCAATTATTTATGCCCAAATGGTTTTCAACCTGAACAGGCTCACAGTGACCACCTGTATGAATCAAATGCCAATATCAGAGGAAAGAAATGCTCTCAAATACCTGTTTATTTTGTAAAGCAGTGTCGATATGCTCCTAGCTAAAGGTTCATCTTGTAGTGAAGATGTGGGTACATAATTTAACAATGTATACAATTTTTTATTCAAAACTGACATTTGAAGGGGAATAAAATAAAATAAAATTCTTAAGAACATAACCTGACAATAAATTGACATTTAAATTAATTGACTTTTTTTTAAGCTTCTACTGTAAAAGTTGGATGATAATCATTTGTTTTGTACTATCTCATTCTTTCTGATTTTGCTTGTGAAAAGGCAGAAATGGACTATTTAATTTGCCAGCTTTTAAGGTATTCAGAAGTAGTTTACAGACTGGAGATGTCTATTAAAAAAGTCTATTACATTTTTGAAAGAATGTGTTCTGATAAGACTGCAGGATGCAGCACTCATGTGAAAGCAAGTGAAGAAGGTGTCTGAGAGAGATAGCAGAGTCTAAACAAACTTTGATTACCAGTGAAAACCTAAACATTGGTAAGGGTACAATTAAATTCTAACTAGCAAATTTTTCAAATTGATAATAATAAGAAAGGGAAAGTTAATTTCTTCAAATTAGTAGCACATAAGTGACATTCTGAGTAGTTACAAATGAGAGTGAACTTTACCCATGAGTCCTAACGATAATTACCCATTATTTATAATCTGGGCAACCTAGTATATATAAATATTCTTGTTAATTTTTAGTTTCACAATTAAGGCTGTTGTTTTCGCATAATGATGTGACTGTGAGGATGTGACTACTTTTTATGTATAAACAAAGTACACTATATCACTGGAAAAGCAAAGCCAAATAGAGGATAGGATGAGTCTCTTCTTTATGTACTCATGCAGCATCCAAAGAAACACTCACAGGTGGACATTCTACTCTGGGTTGCAGGTGGGCCAAGACTCTATTTCAGTGGGATTGAATGAGACAAGACAATATGAAATGTTTCTGAATACAACTCAGATGACAGAGTTCCCCTATCTATGTCAGGGCAGATTTCAAGGAGAAGGATCTCTAAATTCACACTGAGACAGAAAGGATTGCAATGTAATCTGCCTACTCTGCCTGCTACTTCTCCTCTGAAGCTGTGGTGAATGGAGGTTGTTGGAAAGGAGCTACACACACGTTCTTCAGTCAAAAACTGTTGAAAGATGAAGAATACAGGTGAGTGGCTGTGAACTCATCTGGAGTGATGGACTCCAGGTCAGTGCTGGTCACTGCTTCACAGAAACAGTCCTGTGGGGAGCCGAGTGTGGATGGAAATCACTGCAATAAGGAAGGAATTTGTCAAGTGATGAAAACTGTAAAAGACTGGAATTGCTTATTTTGGCAAGGAGACAAGGGAGACACAGCAAATATTTTGGGAGCTAACAGGAGAATTGAAATTGGAGGAAATAATGTTACTGGAAAAAAAGGAAATACATTCCTAATTGGACTATGAAACTCCTTGCTATAGAACACTACGGAAGCAAGAGTATATATGAGTTCACGAAGTAAAAGGATATTTCAATGGTCATCAGAATAACTACACTGTAATTGTTAAGTTGATGAACCTTTTATGTTGAACTACTTATTCTGTAATGGATTATTGTTAGCAAATATTTGTCTTTCAAAATGTCTGACATCTCCTGTTATTTTTGATGGAAGTGATGGAAGATCATTGGTAAACATATATATTTTCAGTAAAGACTTTGGAATTACCTTTCAAGTTTCCCATGGAAATGAAACTACACTCCCCAAGGGAAAGGTGGTGGACATTATGACTGAGACAGCAGGTGTTTAAAATTGTTCCTGCTGAGCTCAGTACAGGATTAAAATTTTACTAGGTTGGGAGAGGTATAAGAACACACTTTGTTGAATAGAGAGCCAATATGATAAACTGAGACACTTTCCAATTATCCTGAGGTGAATACAAGCTACAACTCCTTCCTAAACCACATTTGAAAGCTGAACTGAGTATTTCTTGATGATCAAGGCATTTTTTAAATGTAGGAGAAGGCAAGTTTTAATTTTTTCACTTTCTCAGTGTGTTCAAGGATAGATGACAGTATGGAAATACAGGGACAATCACTGGCAACCAAAAATGTAATTAGCTTTCAGAAAGGTTAGTGTTTTATTTTTTATTTCTCACTCTCTATTGAAAAAGAACTAATTTAAAAAAAGGTCACGTGACTGTGTTCGAAGCATTTTGAATCTTGGCAAAGTCAAACACAAGGAAGAAATATATTTCATAGACACAGTGAGGGTAATGTGTCCTAAAGGGTTAGCACAGTTACTCCTTCAGTAAACAGGGTCAAATTATGTGCAAGACAGGGACATTGAGCATAAAAACAGTATTAATAATTCATGTGGCAAACCAAGTAGTGGAATGATAAGATATAGTGATGGGGGGGAAAATCCCAACAAAACCTCACCACTAGATAGAGACAATGGAAAAAAATCTCATATAAAACAAAAGAACAATAGGATAGAGAATTGGAAATACTGATTAATATTGATTAAGACTTTTCTTACAAATGTCCACACAGTTTCAGTCTTACAATATGTCAGCAATTCTGGTTTCTGTTATTTTCTTGCTGGTTTTCTCAAGCCAAAGTGACTCAGTGCAGAACCTCACACCAGACAGCTACAAACTCTTCATCTTCACTGCACCATAATATGGAGAAACAAAGCACTCTGGATAAATGAATACATTAGTTCTATGTTGGGAAGAGAATGAACAGGGTGCTTCAGGACTAAAAAAGAAAGATTTTTCTGTCCTGACCTTCAGCTGCATAGATTTTATTTATGAAACTTTCTCAAAAGCCTGAAGTCTCCCATCAAATATAAGTCTTGCAAGAGCTGAGTGAGCTAAGTAATGTTATGCCTGCCTGGGATCCAGAAATATCTTTTCTCAGTTTATAATCCCAAAGAAATATCAGGAATATTTAATGTATTCCTGAAACCAGAGTTCCCATAAAATGCAGTTTCTTCCAGCTGACACTTTCTGGAGCATATATAGCAGAACTACAGGTAATAGTCTCTAAACAACACATGTAAGAAGAGCAAATTAATGGGAGGGAGGCCACTAACAGGAGTTGGAAGGTGAGAGCACACACTTAGGATGACCAGCTTGAGATAAACTCCTTTTCCTGCTCCTCAGGTTTAAATATAAATACTCTTTCTCACTCAACTGATTAGTGTTTTAAGATAAGGGCAGAGATTAAGGGAAAGCAGAGATGCAGATCCAGCTCAAAGAAGCAATATTTTGTGCCCTTATGTGTCTTTTTTCATGTTTCTCTGACAAAAACAAAAACTCCCTGCAGTGCCAATTCCAGATATACAACGTTGTGTGACCTGCTGAGTATCCGTTTCATTAGAGGTCTCTCGTAGGATCATAGAATTTTTTAGGTTGGAAGGCACCTTTAAAGATCATCAAGTCAAACCCTCTGCAATGAACAGGGACATCTTCAACTACATCAGATTGCTTCGTACAACCTGACCTTGAATGTTTCCAAAGATCGGGCAACTACCACCTTTCTGGGCAACCTGGTCCAGTGTTTTAACACCCTCATAAGGAAAGGATTTCTTCCTTATATCTAGTCTGGATCTGCCTTTTTTTAGTTTCAAAACAATGCACCTTGTCCTATCACAACAGGCCCTACTACTCTGTCCCCATCTTTCTTAGAAGACCACTTGAAGGATTGAAAGGCTGCAATAAGGTCTCCTCAGAGCCTTCTCTTTTCCAGGCTGAACAACCCTGGCTGTCTCATCCTGTCTTCACAGGAGAGGCGGTCCAACCCTCTGGTCATTTCTATGTCCCTGTACTGGACCCACTCCAACAGGTCTATGTGCTGAGGACCCCAGAGTTGAACACAATACTCCAGGTGGAGTCTCACCAGAGCAGAGTAGAGGGGCAGAATCATCTTGACCTGCTGCTCACACTGCTTTTCATCTACAAACACCCCCAAGTCCTTCTCCTTATGGCTCCTGTAAGTCCCTTCATCCCCCAGCTTATATTTATACTAGCACCCTGCACCTGGCCTCATTGAACATCAAGACATTCTCATGGACCAACTTCTTGAGCTTGTCCAGGTCCCTCTGAATGGCATCCTGTCCTTCAGGAGTGTCAACAGCACCACTCAGCTTGGTCTCACCTGCAAATTTTCTGAGAGTGCATCTGACCCCTCTGTCTATGTCATTGAGAAAGAAATTAATCAGCACTGTTCCCAGAACAGACTCCTGAGGGACACCACTCATTACTTGTCTCCATCCAGACACTTTGACATCAACAACTACACTCTGGATGTGACCATCCATCCCATTCCTCATTCACTAAACAGTCCACCCATCAAATCCATCTCTTGCTGATTTAGAGAGAAGGATGTTGTGGGGGTCTCTGTGTCAAAGGCTTTACAGAAGTCCAGATAGATGACATCCTTAGCCCTTCCGTTGTCCACTGATGTAGCCATTCCATCATAGAAGGCCCCTGGATTGGTCAGGCAGGACCAAATCACCACTCTGCTCTCCATGTGCCCTAGCACAGCTTCTAGGGGGATCTGTTCCATGATCTTCCCAGGCACAGAAGTGAGGCTGACAGGCTAGTAGTTCCCAGAGTCCTCCTTTCTACCCTTTTTAAAAATGGGTGCAATGTTTCCATTTTTCCTGCCACCAGGGACTTCACCTGAGTGCTGTGACTTTTCAAATATCACAAAGAGTGGCTTGGCAACTACATCAGCCAATTCCCTCAGGACTCTGGGATGTACCTTGTAAGGTCCCACAAGTCTCAGCTTGCTGCCTCCCTGTTTTAGCTGAGCAAAAGCTTTGGGACCTTTTGTTATGAGGCTGGAGAACCCTGTGAAGAAAAAAGAATCCTTGAGCTACATTCCTGCTTCACAAATATTTACAACCACACACTAATGTAGAGTGGAGGGATCTCTGGAGGTCATCTAGTCAACACCCCTGTCATAGCAAGACTGGCTTTAAAGTTACCTCCAGCTGTCTGTTAGGTCAGGTCCTTGTCTAGCGGAGATATGACAGTCTTCAGGGATGGAGAGTTCTCTGTGGTTAACCTGTGAAGACTGTATCTGTGTGAATAATCCTTCCTTGTAACTAACTGGAATTTCTCCTGTCACAACTGTGACTATTACCTCTTTTTCCTTGCTGTGCATCTCTCAGAAAAGCTTTATTCTGTCTTTCTTATAGGAACTCTTCAGGTAGTTGAACACAGCAAATAGCTCTCCCCTTAACCTTTTCCAGGCTAAAGAAACGCTGTTTTCTAAGACACTCTTTGTTCATCATGGGATGCAGCATCACAGCCACACCTTTGAGCATGAAAATCCAGTAAATTTAATACTTGCCAAAGAGTGAACCCATCCAATGCATATATCCTCATTATGGCTGCAAGGATAGTAAGGAAACTGTGTTAGGAGCTTTCCCAAAGCCAATGTAAATTATTCAACACCACCCTTCCCATGGTCACAGAGACTGCTATTTCAACGTGGAAAACAATCAGTTTGGTCAAGCACAATTTACCCTGATTTATTACACATGATTTATCCAGACTCTGTGTTCCCAATTACCTTGTCCCTCATGTGCCTTGAAATGGTTTCTATGTATAATACCTTTTCATCAAGAAGCCCTGGAAAGTGGCTAGTGAGGCAGCCACTGGGATGCAGCTCTCAGCTATATGCTCCAGCAACAAGAAGATTTCACACTCTTCACCACAGCAGGG
This sequence comes from Neopelma chrysocephalum, assembly GCF_003984885.1. Lineage (NCBI taxonomy): Eukaryota > Metazoa > Chordata > Aves > Passeriformes > Pipridae > Neopelma > Neopelma chrysocephalum. Next base: position 10,932,550 of record NW_020897725.1, on the reverse strand, counting down.
ATAAGAATAATAGAATGGTTTGTGTTGGAAGGGACGTTAAAGGACCACCTAGTTCCAATCCCAATTCCATGGGCAGGGATGCCACCCACTGAGGATTTCATATACAGTGGAATACTTTCCAAGAAGGGACAAGCTACACGACAATCTGCAGTTTGACTTACAGTTTTTCAAGGAGTTCTGTACTCCACAATTCAGGAACCACAAGGAAAAAAGTTATAATTGATGACACATCCTTGTTTGATCATCGATTTTTGTGAATACTGGCTTCAAATCTTGAACTCATTGTACACTGGCATTGACATTAGGGCCTCAAGTCCTCTAATATGTGTAGGTATTATAAGGCCTAAATTTGTCACTTCAATCCTTAACTTTAACATCATTTGTGTACCACAATGATACTTCAGTAGAGCACTGTGTGCTTCAGTGCTTACATAGCAGGCAGAACTGAAGGTAGTATAAACATTTATTTTAATGATGACAAGAGCAGTTTGAAGCTGGAGTCAGGAAGATGTGACATAAGTGTGCCTAAGTAAATTTGCGCCTTGAGTCAGACCCTCAGAATTCCCACACATTGTCAGGACACAAAATACATCTCAAAAGCAGTAAACAGAGACAGGAAAGATTTTAAAAATAGCAAATAGGAAATTCAAAGAAAGTAACAATTCTTAGATATCACATACATTTGAGTTAGCAAGGTGCCTCAATACACAAAGATGAACCTTTATGTATTAAAATTTATCTAAGAGGATTTAAGGACAAATTTCCTGTCCTGAAGACTTACCAAGCTCCTGGATTTGAAGTTCCCATGTTTTGCTCTTGCTCCAGATTTACATCTTCATAGTTACAGAGTGTTGCCTCTGTAGAGCACAGGACTGTGCATTTTAGAAATCCTTTTGTTTGTGAGCATATTCAGAATATGTAAGACTGATAAAACAATTCTATATGTACTTTCTAGCAAGTGTGAATGCCTGGACAGTAATCAGAGGGGAGATGAGCAGAGAGAGAGGCTTCTTGTTTTCAGTGGTCTGGGCTTATTTGGGTTAAAGCTGAACAAAAAGAAGACATGTTTTGTCCTTTTCCTCCTCTGCACTCTGTGAGTGATAAAACTTGAGCTGTGCTGCCAAAATAATCACAGCTTAAAAAGCTGCTTTAAGGGATGGGGATTATCTCAATTATCACAGTGCTTCTGAAAGGTATGAGCACAGAGGACATCAATCTGATAAGACAAAAATCCTTGTATGTTGTGTTCCCATATCTATAAATTCTATAATATACCCAGAGGCACCAAATCGAGTCACACTCATACAGTGCCTTGCTCATGCAACTAAGAGATCAGGATAACTCAGTGTCCTGAGATCATGGAATTGTGACACCTAAGACCAGACTGTAAATTACTTGCCACCCTTTGTTAGAGGTAAAAAGCTCTGTTTCAGCTCCACCAAGGCAAAAGGGACGCCTTGCCCTGCCTGAGTTCCAGAAATTTTTCTGGTGGTAGGTCAGGATGTGGACAGCATACAAAGCCATCCTTTTTGCATGACAACAGCCACTAAATGGTGTGCTCTACAATATTCACCAGTTTCCAGATTCAGGGACAGACTGTCAACAAGATGGATCTCACAGAGAGCTCAGCCGTACCTGAGAATCCTGCATGTCTCTGATTGAGGCTGGAGCTGCCCTTCAATACGCAGTGGAAAGATGCACACACTGCTGATACCCTGCCAGCAAAGGGCACTGTTTCCAAGCTGGGGGACATCTGCTTGATTGTATTATGTGTGCGTGTCTTTCAGACCACATAAGAGCACATGAGTCACTGTCTTCTCTGTTCAGGTACATACAGTATCTTCACAATGCTCTCCTGTTTCTTCTGACTTCTGCTCCATATAATTACTTCTTGCACCCACCAAAAATCACATTATGTAAACTCTCTGAAATTCACATTTGTGGATGAAGTCTCAGTGTGGGTTTTAGAGCTTGGAGGACCAGTGACTGCATGTGACTGTTGTATTTTTACCTTTCATGGGCTCCATGCTGGCAACACATGAGAGGTTTGACCATTACACCAAGTCCCTGAGCAGGCAGAGAGGGGAAGAACAGTATGTCAGGCTCACTCTACTCAATATGAAAGTTGGATCTTGCCTGGCTGTTGCATTTTTTCTGTTGTTATTCTTATCCAATTAAATAACTGTAATAATGGGAAATGACATAATTGGTTGATTTGGTTTCTGGAAACATAACACATGTGTCTTTTGACCCAAACAGACTCACAGAGCCAGCAGACAGCGGAAATGGCAGCAAGAGACAGAATTCTGTGTTAGACTGGAGTCAGGAAAAGAGTTGTTAAAAAGGTAAAGGGGAAACAAACTTCCTCTATGACTTCAAAATATACATGCTGGAATTATTCTGATATCATTGGCAAGTCCTTTGTGTTCATGTTCCTCAATTATACAAGACTGTGAAATTCAATATTAGAATAATTTACTAATCCTGCTTCTGTTTAGCACTCAGGCTGTCTCTGGGTCAATGCTGTAATCCCATTCTCAGGTATAACTGCTCTGATTGTGCTGTGTATTCTGAGTAACAGGATGTTACCTTAGCCATTAAAAAATTAGCTGATTTGGAAAGCAAACGGAAGACAAAATGAGCTGAAGATTGCAAATTATAAACCTGGGAAACCTGATGAAGAGGACTGTCTTTTCAAAGATCAAGTACAGCTATTTGCAGCAAAATTGCAGGAAGTAAGTAGGTTTTACTCTCTTTTGTGTAGAGGTTCTGAGCAAGCATCCATGCTTGAGTAGGGCATCAACCAAGTGCATTTGCTATCCTTCCAGTTGCTGTCAAACTGGTTACTAAGTGAGACAGTGTGGGAGCAACTGCTTAAAGCACCAACATTGTTCCCTTTGCCACTTTCTCAACCAACACCTTTCTCTCTCTCCCTTTGTGAGGAAGGGGACAGGCAGAGAGAGGAGGAAAAAGAAAGAAACAAAGTATATGTCATTAAAAATATAATGAGGTGAAGCAAAGGGCACTTGGAAGCTGGGATCTGGCAGACTCTTGAAGCAGCAGAAAGCATTATTGATAGGTGATATCAATAATAAATGTGGATAGGAGGTAAAACTGCAATGAGGATGAGAGTGCAGGTTTGCACTTAAAGAAGAGGGATGGAACATGCTTGGGCTAATGAGACAGTGGCTGCTGCACTAAGGGCAGGGGGTTACCTGTTCCGACTTCTCTTTGGGCCTTGCAAATGGAGGAAGGAAGTGGGAAGATTATGGGATCTTCCTTTCTCATGCTGCTGCTGAAGAAATCTCTCCTATTCTCTGTGTCGTGCTAAGGTCAAGTTATTCATTTAGTGCCAGGTCTTTTAGAGAAAAAGCAAAGCTAAAATCTCCAAGAGCAGAATGTGGAAGACCACAGTCAAATTGTAGAGCTGGAGATGCAATAACAGCAGCAGCCCTTGAGGGAAGTGCTGCAGTTCACATTCAGGAGGGGAGTGTAGGGTGGTTCTTGGTTAGGTCCAAAACACATCATGATAACCAGAAGGCAACACCTGGATGTTTCCTTCAAGCCAGGCAACCAAACTATCTCTCTTTTGTGCTCTCTTCCACATTTGTGCTAAGTACATTCTAGCACATCTCAAATTACTGCTCATGCAAAGGCAAAAGAAACCTATTCTTAGTACTGTCCAACCAAGATTCACAACAACTAACAAGAAATTGTTTCTAGTCAGCTAAGACCTAGTCCTTCTGCTATTGACTTTTGCGGAGCTGAGGAACCAGTGCCTGTAGTTACCTCCACACATCATCTCAGTGCAGCTCAACAAGTATCACACATATTTTAGGAATATCCCTGGAATCCCTGAATGTTCCAAAGATATAAAATGTCTCTGGAAATCTCAATGGGATTTTCTCTAAGGATTTTAGAACCTCCTGTCAGAATGGAAAGATAATGAGTAGATTGCTGTTCTTGTCTTGGGTTTGTGTTTTTAAAGAGCAATAGGAAAAGAAAATTACCTATTGGCTGATGCCTTCTTCAGAACTTCTCAGAAAGCAGTATTAAAAAACACAATATTGATTTTTTTGGGAGAAATCATTCTAACTCTTTAATGAGTCGCTTCTATTTAACTAACCTTTTCCTGTTTGTTTCCAAGGAACGCTGACCCTTCTCCACTCACCTGGTTAGTGCTGAAGATGGGAATTCTTAAGCATAGACTGAGTGCACCCATGAGTCTAAGACTATCTTTGAAAATTGAGGCTGAGTTCTCCTCAGTATAAGTTCAGGGTGTATCAAGAAAGCAGGATTTGAAAATATAATTAGTCTTTGTAAGGATCAAAACAGTTAGAAGTGATAGAAATATGTAAAGAAATGGGCTTCCACCAGCTGCTGTAAGCAAATATTCTTCTTCAAGCAAATATTCTAAAATCAGAGATTTTAAATAGGTGTTTAATTTAAGACATATTCATTAAGATTTCTGTCTTTCTTGTTTTCTTTATCCTTAGACTCAGGTGGGAAAAGTTTGATATAAACCCTCAGTGAATGATACTTTTTTCTGTTAACATGGTATTTGCAACTGGATATCCTTTAGGGGAATTTTCTAAGGTGTAATTTCCATGAACCCAGGGAGAAATGGAATTATTTCTTACCTCAAACTAAACTGAATTTATCTGTTACTAAAATCTCAGTTGTTTCTCAGAGTTGCCTCCAGGTCTTGCAGTACTGTCTCAACTTGTGAGGGCTCATTTTCACCCTTGAGAGCTTCAGATAAGTTACCTGAGAGAAAAATTAGGTTATATATGTTTTGAACAATGTTTTAGAGCCTACTACCTTGAATAAAGGGCAGTAAAAACCTGCAATATCGTTCAGTCTGGGCACCAGACAGTGCAGTGTTTTGCCTTTTAGATATCATTAAGTGCACATTACATAGTGTCCGTCCTCCAAGATCATCCTCCACAGTCCAAGTCCCTACAGTGCCCAGGAGCATTTCTTGACACTCACTGTACCACTTGCCTCACTTAATATCATCCCATTACTCTTGGTTATGGCCTCTTGATTCACTCTTTTAAATCCTCACATTTTGGCTGCATAAACCTGCCATACATTTACAGGCAGATTCATGTTGTGTTATCCAACACACAAAAAGCACAGCATGCACTTTGCAGTGGACAATGCCCTCACTTCAGATTGTGAGAAGAAGTAAAGAATAAACCTTAACAGATTTTTTTTTTTTTACCACATGTGGGTACGTTGGGCTGAGCCCTGGGTGCAGTTCCTCTGATCCTGACACACGTATATGACGGAAGTTGAAAAGGTACATAAAAGTCCACACTGCAGATACTTAAACGAAGGTGAGACAGGATGAGGAGTCAGCTTCAGTTTAACTGAAAGACGGAAGGTTTAGATCAGATATTAGGAAGAAATTCCTTACTGTGAGGGTGGTGAGACACTGGAACAGGTTGCCCAGAGAAGCTGTGGCTGCCCCATCCCTGGAAGTGTTCAAGGTCAGGTTGAATGGATCTCTGAGCAACCTGGTGTAGTGAAAGGTATTCCTGCCGACGGTGGGGAAATTGGAACTACATGATGTTTAAGGTTCCTTCCAACCCAAAGCTTTGTATGTTTGGGAGTTTGGATTGACAGGAAGCTGAACACGAGCCACCACTGTGCCCAGGTGGCCAAGAAGGCCTGGATCAGGAACAGTGTGGCCAACAGGACCAGGGAACTGATTCTTCCCCTGCACTCAGCGGTGGTGAGGCCACACCTGGAGCACTGTGTCCAGTTCTGGGCCCCTCAGTTCAGGAAGGATATTGAGGTGCTGGAGCAGGTCCAGAGAGGAGCAACGAGGCTGGTGAAGGGACTTGAGTGCAAGTCCCATGAGGAGAGGCTGAGGGAGCTGGGGTTGTGCAGCCTGGAAAAGAGAAGGTTCAGGGGAGACCTCATCACTCTCTACAACTCCCAGTCAGGAGGCTGTAGCCAGGTGGTGGTTGGTCTCTTCTCCCAGGCAGCTATCAGTAAGACAAGAGGGCATGGTCTTAAGCTCTGCCAGGGGAGGTTTACTTTGGATATTAAGAAGAAATTCTTTACAGAGAGAGTAATCAGACATTGGAATGGTCTGCCCAGGGAAGTGATGGATTCTCTGTCCCTGGAGGTTTTTAAGATGAGACTGGATGTGGCACTCAGTGCCATGGTCTGGTAACCATGGTGGTGGTAGATCAGGGATTGGACTTGATGATCTCGGAGGTCCCTTCCAACCTGTCTGATTCTATGATTCTATGATTGTCACCACTGCATAGCCTGGATTGTCACCCTCATCATTGCATAATTGTGTCATCATTCTACAAGGTGTTAAATATTCTAATTCTAGCCTGAAAGTGTCCACTCGTTACTTCTCCTGTGGACACTGAGTATCCTCTTGGCCAGAGTGTTTAAGGAATAATATGAAAAACTTGCCTGATCTACTTTTGAGATATTCTTCTTCATAAAGCCTCAACTGCCGGTTTGATGAGCACTAAGTGATGCTTTCACATATAATAAGCGTATGCGTATAGGCCTGGGTTTAGGATTTCTTTAATCTTAATTTGATATAATAATTAGTAAAGAAATCAGTATATCAATCTTAATTTGATGTAACAATTAGTAAAAAAAAGAGGAAAGTTAAGCACCTATGTTTCATCTCTTGCAGTAGAGAGTTAACTACTCAGACCTGTATTCTACTTTTGTTAGCCATATGGGGAAAATAAACTGTTTTTTCTTGACACTGTTTGAGTCATGTTTTTTAGCCCTAGCTGAGCTTTTTTTGTGACTGTTATCTATATCTTCAAGTGTAAACATGTGTTATTGTGGACAGCCAGAACCAAATGTTTTAGTATTACCACAGTGTGCTTGCCATTCCTCTCTGACTTCAGCCTATGTATAGATTGCAGCATTTGCTACCATAATGCTATTTTAAACATAACTTTTTGTTTGCTGAAGGCCAAAAGGGCAAAATGTCACTCTATGGCAATTACTTTTCCTGTGGTTTAAAAAGAAAAATTCAGGTCGCATTACTTAAAAATTTCCCCCCCTAATATTTCATTTTTTCACTTCCTGCCAATTGTACTTTGCCGAAGTTGACTCAGATATCATTAAGAACTGTGTGTTGCTCTGTTCATCTGACCTATGGGAGAAGAGTAGTTCATCGGAGAAAACAACTTGCCTTTCTTTAAAAAAACATTTTCCTCAATGGGAAAAAAAAGGTGATACTGAAGCGAGCAGGTATTTTCAAGAACATATTGGATTTTTTTTCTACAATCAAGAAGATATCATTTTAGAAGTGGAAAGTTATGTCTGTCAGCTTCCTGGCTGTCAAATGTCATATTAATCCTGACTTCAAGTGGACAGTGTGACAGTGATTCCACCCTTGATAAACCATTTAGTGTCTGTTCAGTCTAGTAAAGAATCTTCAGACTCTCATTGCTCTGTGATGTGGCTTTAGCTAATAAATCAGTCAGAGAATCCTTTTCCTCTCTACCCTCCCTTTACCACATTAATATTGATTATTTGGAGGTAAGGAGTCCCAAGGAGTGGAAGCGGATACGCCTCATTGCCTTGAACAATTCTTTTCCCTCTATTGGGACAGTACAAGGTAAATTAATAGTGTGCTTGCAGACACTAGATAATGTTAATGTACTTGCTATTGATAGAGTGAAATAACACGAGTAACTTCAGCTTTGCTTAAAACAAAACATTAATTTTCCAAGGCCACTAGGATTTATGCAGCTGGTCGCTGTAACACATACAGTCTTTGCTTTTAAATATGCAACATTTGTGTTTTTAAACATGAGGCAAGATTTTATTGCCACATGAAAGACAAAAAGGGATTTTAATTCATTGCTTATGCTCTCAGGCTCTTGTCTGCCTTTAATCTAAGTCCCAGCTCGATTTTGTGGGTAAGAAGATGCCTTTTCTACTGGGAAATAATGCAGAACAGCTTTATCCCCTGTGATCCTCTGGCTACGTAAAAATGCATAGGAAATCTGTAAGTGTGAAAGCTGTACTTTTGTGTATGTTTCAAAAAAAACCTCTTTGGGTCAACTGTTCTGGTTTCACTGGGATAGAATTAATTTTCCTCTTAGTAGTTGATGCAGTGTTGTGTTTTGGTTTTAGTATGAGAATAATGTTGATAACACACTGATGTTTTGGTTGTTGCTAAGTAGTGCTTAGTCTAAATCAAGGACTTTGCAGTGTCTCACACTCTACCAGCAAGCAGGCACTCACAAAGCCCAGAGGGAACATGGCCAGAACAGATGACCCAAACTGGCCAGAGGGATATTCCACACCACAGAATGTCATTCCCAGTATACAAACTGGAGAGAGTTGTCTGTGAGGGCCCAATTGCTGGTGGTGGACAGGCTGGGCAGTGGTCAGTGGATGGTGAGCAATTGTTTCTCCTAGGGTTTATTCCTCTCTCTCTCTTTCTCATTATGATTAATATTATTACTTTATTTCAATTATTAAACTGTTCTTATCTCAATCCTTGAATTTCCTTTTTTTTTTTTTCCAATTCTTCTCACAATCCCACTGGGAGAAAGGGGGAGTGAGTGAGAGGTTGCATACTACTTGTTTGCCAGCTGGGCTTAAAACATAACACCATGCAAAAAGAAAAAGGCAATGATGGAAACTCCACTTTCACGTCCATCAATTTTGATGCTCTGGAAAAATTATGGCAGCCATGTTGAATTAAATAATGGGCATTTTAGAACAGCCTGGACCTCTGCTAGCTGGAAGCACAGATGGTATTTGAGCCACAAGGCTTTTTTGACCTTGAGGTAGATTTGAAGCTGCTGCAGTCCACAGCATGGATTCTTCCCACAGTCCTGCTGCCTTTGGTGCACGAGGAGCATCTGCCATGATGGGAATCTTGGAGGAACTTGCTGATGTAGAGCGTAGGTCAATCTAATAACAGGCTGGTGACGGCTGCACGTCTGTAATTCAGCCTAGCAGGGATCACCACACAGCAGCCTCTGGGAGGCAGTGAAGGCAGTGTCATGCAGGGCTGAAATGTCACCACGCTGCCATTTCCCTTCTGGCCCCACCGACTTGCTTGTGTGACTCATCTGAAGGTCAGAGTTTACCCATCTGTAACTCTGACATAGTAATAAACTATGGGTATAACTTGAATTCCAGCAAATTTGGCCCTGCTTTTCTCCTTGCACTCTGATCCTAATTTCCACAAATGTGTTTCTAGCTCATAAATATTCACAGAATAGTTCATGTAAACAAATTTTGTCTACATGTTATTCATGCACTGTTTGCTTTGATTCTGCAAGTTCCTGTATATGTTACTTATGGTGGGTGAACGGCCATAAAAGTCACATACTGTTACTTCTGGTACTTGTCTGGGTGACTGAACTTTCTAGATAGGAATATAAAAAATGACAAATTGTGGATAATGAACAGCAAGTAATAAATAACAAACTATACAGAGTGAATATTTGGAGGAATAATTATTTGTGCTGAAAATCATGAAACTTTTAGGATTTGGCAGCATTCTTTCTCCCAGATAAACTGGTATTCATTTGAAAGCTCATGAATGATAGATTATCTCATCTCACAAATAATGACAGTTCAAACCTCAATTAAACAAGCTTCACAAAACCCCAGGGAGATAGGCATTAATAACAGCTTTATATTACTAAAACTGATACATGAATATTTTCCTGAATAAGTTTGGCATTTGAGGGGTGTTTCAATACCATTGAAGGAAAAGAACTACTGCAAATGAGTGAAAACCACCATTATTATATTTGTCATATTCCAACAGCTAGAAAATTAGATGAAGGATACTCAAGATACCAGCTCTGGTAGACTGATTAAGGAAAACAACATTGTTTACTTATGGCAGGTCAGCCCAGAGCCTCTTCTAGAATCAATGAATTCTACAGTTACTTGACATCCTGCCAGCCCGCAGAGCAAATGCCAAAAATTCCTTCTCACCGTGTGAGTTAAGTCATGTACTTAAATGACTAAGTATAGGCACAAAGCTCAGGTAACCTGCGTGAATCCAGCTTGTCAGGAGAGAACAAAACCTGGTTTCTGTTGTAATAGTTACAAATTTATGAGTGGATCTTACAGAATTCATTATTTGCTATTTATGCTAAGGTAGCACCAGTCTCCAGGGTCATGCAAATGGCCAAGGCACCTTTCTGTCTCTTTGATGGGCCAGTTACAGCTCTATAGTGCTGAGTCCTAGCCACAGTCACTTTTTTCTGATTCCACATTTGCCTCAGATGTCTGTAGGAGGAACCCCACAACACAAGGGGGGGATGCAGAACATGATGTTTTATCTGAGAGGACTTGTGTTCAAAGCATAAAGTTTATAGGAGCTCAGTTTTTATCATGTTCTACATCTGTAGGGTTTGAAGTGATGAAGGAAATGAAAATAAATGAAAGTAAATGAAAGCTTCCTGCAGCTCTTCCAGCAGGCTATGTTGGGACTTCTTGGTTACCAAGAAGTATGATGTACTCTTACAATATACTTTTTCCTGGAAGGTAGTAGGGAATTTCATTACCCAACAGTTCCCCAGTTTGTGTGCAAAGGTCCTGTAAAGCACCACAATGCTCCAAGGTGGCTTTGGACATTCTGTACTCAAACTGAGAAAAAAATCATGTCTTATTAAAAGAAAAAAAAAAAACAAAACCAAAAAACAAACCTCCAAAGCCTCTCATCTTCTAAATTCATGATTGAGTGCACAAATGAAAGTATGAGCTGCTTTTTTATGAGAGAACATGAGAACATAAGCACTTAGTGGGCAGAAGGCAGTGAAAAATATCGAGACTGAGGCTGTTCATGCCAGTGTTAATCTGAACTAAACTAGTGTTTATGCTGATAGGAACAGGATCTGGATTAGGCATGTCTTCTCTACAGCTTTCCATCTTTTTCACCCTGCTAATCAAAGTTCTGTTCTCTGTGCTACCACATTAACAATTGTCTCCCAAAACCCAAGGAACAGTTTCTGCAGCCTAGTATTTGCCCAAAAGACAAGGATATAACCCTTGGATTAGCAAAATGACTTGTTACTAGATCAAGAAAATCCCAGGGCTAACAGGAGCTCCCTTTTGGATGCACTGTCAACTCTCATGAGCTGGCTCTCCCTTTCCCCTCTTTCCCCACTAGGTAAGAACACTTAACAGACTTCAAAGCTCCCAGACTTCTTCCTTTCTTTCTTTTTGTAGGTAATGCTCCACACTTTGCAAGTAGGAAAAAAGCTTTTATTAAGCAAACACAGCCCTTCTTAAAATCTCAAGGCCTCAGTGTTCCTACCCTCTTGAACCTTTCATAATCTTAAGAGCTTGTTTTTTTCACTTTTTCAGATGGAGTTTTTGAAAACTCACCTTTTTTTTTCCCTCCTGCCTGGAGACATTTTTCTTCCCAGAATGTTTAAATTCCCTAGTACTGCTGGGTAAAGGAGCCGATGCATGTTTGCAACTTAATCATTATATTGTCATGCTTCTTCTCCAGTCCAGCATGTACTGGGGAAAAAAGGCTTAGAAATGACAGAAAAATCTGTGACATGGTACATGGGAAGAAAATGCCTTGTGTTGGATACCAGAAAAGAAACTGTTGGGTTTCAACAAAAACCTTGAACCACAAAAGCTGGGGGAAAAACCTGCATTTGAGGACCAGACAAGATTTCACCTGTTTGGAATGTCCTGCCAAAATCCAGAGAGACTATGCTGTGATGTTATCAAGCCTCTGCATAAAATCCATTGTTGTTCTCTCCCTCCCTGTGTATCCTGTGTATTCTGTAAACATTGAATATCTCTCCCTCATGTAAATCCCCAAAAATGTAATCCTAAAATAAGCGGGTTTTCCCCATGATGTAACTGCTAAACCCAAAAGGTGTAACTTGGGTTTTTCCTTTACTTCATCCTTGTAAAACCCCCTGTTTGTAATAACTTGCCCCCTCTATGAATATGTAGACCCCAGACCATTAAAATAACGGCTTGTATGTCCAATAAACCATTCCAGTTTTTTGTCTCCACCTGGGATCATCTGAGCATTATTGACCTGCTGTAGCCTTATGTTTCCAGGGCCATACTGGGAGTTAGACCCTACTGAGGCCTAGTCCTTTTTTTAGCATTGATTTCTGGTCTGACCTTTGGCCAGTTAAATCATGATTTTCAAAGGTGCTGAACAACTGCCAGTAGGTAGCATTTTTTAATTTTTTTTTGTAACTGAGGTCAGTAAGAGCTTTGCAGCTGGAAACCAGGATTTGATCTACTCACTTCAGTCTCAGCTGCGGGTGTTTCAAAAATCATACAGCTAAGAAAGGCAGACTAGGCTGGGGGAAAGGTTAAGTCAAAAGCAAGTTGGAAGCAGCTTGAACTGTGTTTATTTACTTCAAGATATGATTCTGGCCCAAGTGTTGTCAGGCAGATTAGTGACTGATCCGATGAAGTAATGAATTACTTCTCAGTAAAAGCTGTGTTGTGTAGTGAATGATTGATTATAAATGAAATACAGCTGCTTAGTACCTGACATAGGTCATGTTAACAGGGGAGATCAGAAATTATCGGGTGATGTCATGCCACAAAATGAGGCCATAGGAAGTGGTATGCACTACTGTGTCTTTCATGGGATGTCTTACACAGTTTGCCAGTGTGGATACAGTATCATCTATTAGGGGATGGATTCCATTTTGAAGTTTGAAATCCAAGAAATGTAAAGTATCTGGAGTGTTCCATGGGCAGGAAGAGGTTACTGAAGTCTAATTGAAAATAATAATTCATTTAAAAGCTGAATTTCACATTTTCATATTTTTCTGTATTCAGATACTGTTTATCTGCATTTACTTTCCCTTACATGTATGATGCTGTGAAATGACCCTCAAGACAAAATAATATAAACCACAGCAGGCTCAAATCTTGTAAATTAGTATCATGCATTTAGTGCCAAAATAATGCTTAATTCAGTCAAACATGTGAATATTTATGTTTATCTGTAAGTTTTATTGACATTAAAATGACTGCATATCCTGAAAGAAAAGAATAAAAGAAACTGCATTTCCAATGAAGGCTGAATGGAACTGAGCTACAAGCAATGAGAGGGGACTTAATAATTGGCTTAAATACAAGGAACGATGCTGAAAAATGGGTATAACAAAAAGACTGGCCAAAACAGCAGCTGGGCTGTTTGTAATAAACTTATAAAAATTTGTACTTCCTGCTACACACCAAAGATTAGGAACTTTGGAGTATCAGGAAGCAAATCTCAGTTGGCATAAATTGTCATAGCTCCAGTAACATCAGAGTTGCTAAAATGATTATACCAGAAAAGAATTAGACCCTACCTGCTTGCCTAATGTTTCGTTTCAGAGAAATCAGACAGAGCCTTCACAAACTGCAGAAATGAGAACACTTCCTTCATCCACATTTAAATGCATCTTCTTTGCCTATCCCCAGTTATAAATAGAACTGGTTGACATTTTTCATTCACATTGCTTGTCAACAGAAAAAATGGCCTTTCATTTTTTTCCCCCAAATATTCTAGCCTTCTTGATGTTTTGATTTGTTTGGGCTTTATTTCACCATGCTCTTTCAAATAAAAATAAAGACAACCTCTCCTCAACACACTTTTCTTGTTTCATCCCTGCAAAGTGAAAAGCTTTTTGTTTTTCACAAATGATTAGTTTTTTTCATCATCACAAGATGATGTAAGGCATTTTCATATGCTTCCCTAATCAGACAGATCATAAATGCAATTCCAAAAGGGATTGAACATTTAGATAGCTAACTAGGCCTAGGCTAATTTAATCATTAGCAATTGATGGTTTAAACTTGCAATTTTTGTTGGGGATGTTAGTTTATATCAGATACCAGGAGAAAACTCAACTATGTGATGCAATTCTGGCTGAGGTGAAGTTGTCTTCCTTGGTGCCTGGAGGCCTGGCAGTCCCAGATATAAAACAGCAGAGAAGAGAGATGATGGATCTGACCCTGAATTTTAGATCAATTCTTTTCAAGATTTCTATTTTTTAAAAAGCTAAGCTGCCTTATCTTCCTACCAGCTCTAATTACAATTATCAGTTGTGTTCAGAGCAGAATCTCTTCTGTATACTGTTTTCTTCTAAAAACAGCTTTAGCAGTTCTGACTCCTTTTTTGAAGTTTACATTTCCTGTTTTGGTAGCTATTTTTCATCTTCCTCTTTGAACTGTTCTTCACAATTTCATTGCCAGAAGAATCACATCTTTCCCTTGCTGTTTCTCTAAGTTAATGTCTCTGCTGATATGTCTTTGTAATTATTTCTTGACCCTACAATATGGGAAATTTAGCAGGGAGTCACCCAGGAGAGGCTCTCAACACAGCTCCTATGGGATGGGGAGGTAGGACAACAATATAAATTAAATTTTATTGAGTGAAGGAGGAGTGTGTGTATACACCACTTGAAGATGCTGGAGGCAGGGGAATTCTCTCACCTCCTAAGCAAACACATTGTCTCAAATTTCCAGATTAGCAAGGTTGGGAGTACCAGAAAAACCTCCATGTTTGTGAAGTTTTGTAGTTTTCTCAGGTTCAGCCTAGATCATTCTCAGGGTTTGCCTTTCCATTAACAAGAAGCTCTGCCAGGGGAGGTTTAGGTTGGATATTAAGAAGAAATTCTTTACAGAGAGGGTAATCAGGCATTGGAATGGGTTGCCCAGGGAAGTGGTGGATTCTCTGTCCCTGGAGGTTTTCAAGATGAGACTGGATGTGGCACTTAATGCCATGGTCTGGTAACCATGGTGGTAGAGGATGAAGGGTTGGACTTGATGATCTCAGAGGTCCCTTCCAACCTGTCTGATTCTGTGATTCTATGATTCTATGATTCTGTGATTAAGAAGATGTTTGGGATGAATTTTCTCTCAATGCACCCAGATCAGATTTTGCATTTTCCTCAATATCATTTAATGGTTTCTCTTTCCATGTTCCTATTTCACCAAACTCCTTGCATTACTGTCATGTCCTCTCTGGCATCCATGTTTCCTCCCCTTTTAACACCACCTGCAGATTTTATTGTTGTGCTCTTACTCCCAGTTTGTGACTAAATACAGTGAGAATGAATTCCATTTGCTTCACAGCTGTAAAGGATAGTTTACCTAAAATCACACCTTTGATCTTTGTCCTTCTTTATAATTCTCAGCAAGAATTCCAAAGGATGTGTCCAGCAACCTCAGAGGAAGCTTCTGCTTGAGTTGTTCAGAGAGCATTGCATCATTTTCATGAAATAAGGCATTCACATCTGGCTCTTTAGTTCCATTGAGAGGGAAGGGTCAGGAATGGATACACATAAGAAGAGTGACTGTGGCAGGAGGCATTTGTGGAGTTTCTAAGCTAGCTCAGCTTCTCTTCTAAATCTTCTATCTGACAGTCAGTGCCAGTCCATTCAGAGTAATCTTGCTTTACCTTCAAAAACCAGTGTCTACCAGTGAAACATGGGAGAAAAAAATAAAATTTTTCTAAAATTAGGATGAGTTGGTTTGCCATAGCTATGAGAAATGTCCCTATAAAGGAAACAGTTCAGAGAATATTGTATCCTTGTTTCATTCTGCTTATTCCACATGTGAAAGGACAATGTTTGCACTTTTCCTGCACAATGTATGTGAGAATGTATGTAAGTCAAAGTCATATCCCAGAAGTCATAATTTTCTACTCAAAGACACTTCAAATACTTCAGACATAACCTGAAATCATAAAATACCTATTTCAGCCACCAGGAGACTCCTCCCCTCCTGGTGGGTTGAAGGATCCAGGTGCTTTCCCGTGTCACTCAGTGGCATACCTGGAAAGAGACATCTCTGTGGTGGTACCAGCAGTCACAAACATTTACACATCTGTATGAGCAGGTGTGGGGTTAAGTCCCAGTATAGATATTATGCAAGGAAAGTGATAGATGAAGACATATTTGTTTCCTAACTCTGTAATTAGGCTCCCAAACGAGTGACTGCTGATTGCCTAGCACTTTTTAAAGCCTTAAGGCTGCAACTTTTGCAAAATTAATGAAAGTGGTTTCAGGGGAACTTTACAGCTTGCACAGACTCTGAAACATTGTAGTCTTCGGGAATTTTGTTCCCTCTAACCAAAAGCAAAGATCTGGATCCAGAGAAAGACAAAATGTAAAAATAATTCATAGAAGTTACAAAATCTTTAAATTTTAAGCTAGCATATAGGGCTCAAAAAAAGAGTGGCTGACAAAATGTAAACCTAGATTTTAACTTCTATATGTCCAGAATATGACTTTGGTCAATGATTTTCTCATTTTTACTTATTTAGTCATAAGTTTTTCATGGATATTGATCTGGAAAGCCTTAAATGGGTATCTTTATGTCTCAGGACAGATAGAGCAGAGTAGGAGACCTACGTTGTTTCAGTTCTGGTTCGCTTTCTTCTGTCATGTCAAAAATAAAAGCCTTGACATGTATCTGGGTTTAATGGCAATATATTAGAGAAGTGAGACCCCTAATGAGATGAACCCTCCTTTTTTTCTTTAATTTCCTTCTCCCAGTATAGAGAAAACAAAAATTATGAGGAGTCTGAATGAAGAAGGAAAAATAAAAATTTTACTAAAAAAGGAAAGAAACAAAAAAAACAAAAATGGCAGAAAACATTACCTTTTATCTTCTGTCTCCAGAGTTCTCAGGATGCTCCTCTACAGGGACCCACCTTTCTGGTGGGTGTCGCAACCCCCAGGGACAATCTTCCCCCAGTTCAGCTTCGACAGGGGTGGTCCCCATGCTCCGAAATTACATGGTGTTATGAAATATTCATCACTGAAAAATCCTTCCCATTTAACTAAAACTACAACAGAATGTTTTGGTTTGGCATTCATTTATTTATTGTTTGACAGCTCCTGAAGTTAAGACCAATATTAACACAGGAACCGCCAGACTGGATCAATCCAACAATCTCTCTACTTCAGTTCTGTCTCCAGGAAAGGCCAATGCTGGAATAAGAAGGTACAAAAAGACCTATAAGCAGGCAGGTATAGAATAAATTGGTTTCTCTTAAAATATATGTTATAATAAGAAGGATATCAGTGATATCTAGCCAAGAGTTCATATATTCAGTAGAGTTTATTCCCTGCCTTATTTTTGTCACCAGTGTTCCTGGAAATTAGGAGAAGGAATTCAAACAAGAATGCCCAATGCAAGTGCCTCTGACCTTTGGAAATAATTGGATGTGGATCCAAATCTGGCAGCCCTATCATGTACTAAATTCTCTTAAAATCATCCTATCCATCAGCAAGACAGGGAAAGAGAAACATGGAAGTAAAGGTCACATTAGCAGGAAGCAGCTGGCATGATTCCACAAGTTTCGTATTATTTAGTGGGACTAGTTTCTGCTTTTCAAATTCCGAATCCATGCCAAAACCTGATGGCATAAACATGCACAGAATTTCACACTTTGATATATACTGTATCAGGGTGACATTTCAGAAATTATATGCAAGGAGTTACACTCACATGACTGTAAATAATAGTGGTCCAATTCCCTAGAGATGGCATTAAACTCTTACTACATCCTCTACAAACACTGCCACGAGGCACAGGAGATTGGCTTTACAGTGTACACACATATAAACCACCTTGCTTTAGTGGAAAGGCTGAAGCATTTATAAGAGGAAAGGATTATAATGATGCAGTTTAAACACTGTTAACTAAACATGAATTGATGGGGGAAAGAATCAACATAGTAAGAGGTTAGTTCCTCCTTTGATGTATGGACAATGGTTCCTCCACCACTAAAGAAAAATCCATTTTATGTTTCCACAGTTGTTTTCTTCTTGAGCTCTTAAGGAAAAGGCATTTCCCAAAGCACTTGCATAACACAAAATATTCCTTCCATTTTTGAGCAGGTCCATGAACCACTAAATAATGAGCTACAAATCTTCTGGAAGAAATCCATGGATAGTACTGTCGAGATAGCTCAGTAGACTTTACAACTGTATTACTGCTGGAGTGCAGCACTTGAAGGTCTTCTGGGGTGCAGAATACCCATTGAAATGGGAATCTTGCACGCACAGAGCTAAGCCTTCCATCAGCCAGCTTGAACTCTGAACTGACAAGGTCTGGGAGGAGGACAGAAAAGCAGATGAGGAGAGCATTAGGGAGACAGCAGATCTTCAAGGGGCTTGCTGGTATATCTCATTGACTGCATTACTTCCCATCATCAAAGACATTTATTATGCCTTTTTCCAGCAATCGATTGACAGGAAAGTCCTGAGTACACAGAAGCTATCTGTGTATGGGAACTGGTTCTGTCCTCACCTCAGCCACTTAGGAATGGTGAGAAACCTCCCAGATCTAACTCCCCATTAGGAAATTTGATCTGAAGCTTGAGATGTTCATCTGAACATCTCTGATTTTCCCAATGACTTGTAGCCAATCTCAACTGTATCCAAGTATCCTTTGCAAAACAGCTTAATTTTGTCTTCTTGACCTGGTATTATATGGATAGAACCATAGAATTATTTAGGTTGGAAAAGACTTCTAAAGTCATTAAGTACAACTGTTAACCCAGCACCACCATGTCCACACTAAACCACGTCCCCAAGTGACAATGATCAAAGATCAATCCAAAACCTTAGAGGTTCCTCAACATGGATCTCCACAAAACCCAGCTGTTTCACCAGTCTCAAACAACTGCTTCAGAGTGGTAACAGCCCCATCCCTGCAGACAGAGAAAAAATACCTCCAAAAGAAATCTGCAAATGCAATTTTTCAACAGTGCTACTCACACTGCTTTCCTATTCAGATTTTAACCCAACATCTCTAAAGAAACAAAGACAAACTACAGAGTTTTGTCTGCCACACACCTTTATGAACACCATGAATTCTCCCTATGGCACTTTCATGTTTAGATGAAACATCTTTTTTTTTCTTCTTGAAAAAATTCTCCTTTTACACTGGGTCATGGTAATGGAGTAGTGTGTATTCTCAAGGAAATTTCTCAGGATCAGGCTATAGACTTAAGGTGTTTTTTTGTTCTGTGGTGGTTTTTTTCCCTTTTCCATAAATTATTTGGAGATAAATCAGTCTCAGGAAATACTGATGTGTCTGAAGACATTTTATAAGCAGAAAGAAAAATTCATCAGTCACATAATTTGCTCTGAATCATTCACTCAACTCTACTCCTGACAACTTGGAGTTCATCCAAAGGGTCCGTGCTCCATACTGTGTTCAGAAGCAAATATTCCCTAAATAAATGGTTTTGCATATTAATGACTTATTTACCTTCAGTAACCAGCCACACGTGTGGCTGTAGAAATCACACCAAGTTTAAGATTCAGCTGCCTAACAGCTTTAATACAACATCATACATCATATTTTCAGATGCAGCAATCTGTCTTGTCCTGATTCTGAGACTGCTAAAAGCATCCTTATTAAGACTAGAAATCACAGAGCAGCTGTACTTATTTGTCACACAAAGGCTGAACTGGAGCTGCTTAAGCTCCTCCCTCACAGCACTGCCAATGCAGCTCAGTAACAATTCCTAGGTAGAACTGAGAGAAATCACCATTCTTTTTAGTTTAAAACATGTATTTTTCACTGTGAGAAGGTAGTTCTTCAAAACTCGCGGATAAGCAGAAATAAGTGCTGCTTTGTTATATGATAAGTGAAAAAGCCTCTCTTGCAAGGCCCAGGTGAACCAAAATCATCAGGGAGTCTTAGTTTTAAAGGAATGGGGTCTAAAGAAATGGGGAAATGCTTTCCTGAAAGGAAGGTGATCAGCATCTCTGGGAATATGTTCCAGAGGGAGGGGAAAGGTGGTGGTGGAGAAACACCGAGCAGATTAAGACCTTCTTCAACAAATCTCAGTTAGTGTATGGTCCTTGAGGAGAGCATCCCAATGCTACACAGAGTCCCTTATCTTTTAGGACAGCAAGCAGTCTGAGAAGACTCCTCTCAGGTTCCTCTGTGTTGGGTGTATGTTGCTTCAGAGAGCAGTTCTGATCACATTTTACAACTGATCTCCATTCCCTGCATGATTTTCTTGAGAGGTGGTTTAATATGAGACATTTCTGAGGAACTCAGAATTATTTATGTTTAAGAAAACATTCTGTTCCCCAGGAAACAGGCTTATTAAACAAAGCCCAAATGCAAAATCACTCTAACACATTTAGACCAATGATTTGAAACCATCTCTCCATCTCTAATAATCTGACTTCAGGCTTACCAGAAAAACATTCTTTCTTTGCTCCTCTCAGTGAAGCAACTTCATTTTCAATGCTTTACAGAGAGTGTTCCATCCTGTGCTGTAGAGATATTCACTAGCAAAGAACTGTGAATAAGGTTCAACTCACCTAATTGCAATCATCTAATTGAGTCATCCTGGTGTCCATAGCAGAAAATTCACCCTATAGGGAAGGTCTAAACAGAAATAAAGAGTTTGGCTGTCTCCATGTACAGTTAATAGTTCCACTGATGGCTCCATCTAAGTGAAATATACACCATAAAATACAGGAAACAAAATCTGCAGCCTTCTTTCCAAAGACAATAATTAATATAAAGAATGGATTAAAAAAAGGCTCAGCCTCTTTCAGTTATAAACATGGAATTACTTCCCCTTTGGATTACTCTTTGGTCATGTTGATTTCTGTGATGGAAATTTATAGAGATAATTTTCCCATACCTTGGTAGCATTCTCCTTTCCTTAGGCAATTCACCTTATGGATAAAAAAAAAAGCTATACTCTTCCTTTCATTATAGTACAAATATTTAATAAACAAAAGCAATTCAAACATATATATATATATATAATATATATATCACCTCTATACAGCCTAGATGAGCTCATTTACAGCTATATAATGAAATGGCTTTCAAGTCTCTGGGTTATTCCCTGAAAGAGAATGAAATGTATAATTAGGGTTAATTTCTCATAAAACCTTTCTGGAATATTTTTATGTGCAAGATAATAGGTTACTTTCCAAAAAGAATAATAAAAAAAAAAAGGTGAGGCAGCAATGGAGATGGAGATTCATGTGTCCTAGAAGACTTTTTCTAGGTCACTGTGAGAGGACAGGGCATTGGAAAGGCAAAAGAAACACTTTCAGATTTCTTCAGGAATTCCCAGATGTGTCCTCTCAGCACAGAATGCCTCATTATATTCTTGCAACACTATATGCATGTGGGGAGTATATCAAGGTATTCATACCATTGCTGGGAACTACTGAACAGCCTCTCACATCACATTGTTCATTCCCCTAGACAACAGCTCTGGTCTTACTCTCTGCTAATGCCCTGAATAGTCTGCTAAACACCTGCTACAGCATATGATTAAATTGTACTGTGTTGGCATTAAATCTGCAGTGCCAGGAGGGCATTGCAGATGTTTCTTTTAAATTTATCTGTAAGGAGAAATATGACACATACAATACAACCAGTACCTGCACTGCACTCTTTCAAGCCCTAATACAGGCACCTTCTCTAAATTTTTCAGTGTCCTGCTTTCAGTAACACCTAGAGGCCACATCCAGAACATAAATAAGGGAATGGTTTTCCTTAATCTGAAGCATCATTAATAATTTTAGTCATTATTAAAAATTCTCCATCCCTTGAGGTGTCAAGGCCAGGCTGGATGGGAGTCTGAGTAACCTGGTCTAGTGAAAGGTGTACCTGTCTATGGCAGAGGGGTGGAACTAGATGGTCTTGAAGGTCCCTTCCAATCCTAACTGTTCTATAACTCCATTATTTTCCAGAGTATTTCTTATTTCTTATTCAAAATAGATTTTTTTAAATTTTATTTTGCTTTTCAACTCTAGTTATTCCTTTATTGATAACATCCTGACAACCTCTACTGGTAATTTTATGCTTTAAATGAATATTTAGCTTTAGTAAAATTTTATTCCATCCACAGTCTTCTGATTACCTGATCCCCAAGTCATGATTAATTCTGTGGGCAACTGTGTTGACTCTCCTTATCACAGTTTATAAAAGGGAATATGTAGGAAGAAAAATACTATTATTATGCAGCTGGACAGATCATTCCTCATTTGCTTTTAGTAGGATATCTATTAAATGTAGTTTAATTTGATCCCAAAAGTTAAACCCTAACTGAAAACTCCAAGTGCTAATATGGATTTTGTAATCACAGCTCAAAGGTGTGTAAGTTTTTCAGCTTTACCCTTCTGGGATGAAATCTGGGCTTTGCTGAAGTCAAGGCCAGGACTCCCTCTGAGTTTGTCAAAAACATGATGTCAATCCCACAGAACAGTGCAGCAGGAGACAAACTGAAGTTGCCTGAACTTCTTTTTTCTCCTCCATGAACAATATCACCTCACACCCAGGTAAGGTTTTCATTACCAGGTGCTTAGAACAGTCCGGAGGAGAGGTAAGTGAATCCCCTGCATCTATTTACTTCACTATAGGTCTTCAAGCTGAACCATTTGAATCCTTTCCACAACATATTTGGTGCTTCCTTGAGACAAAAGCCTTCTCCCACAACTCTGGGAAAGTATTAAAACACACCTGAGTGTAGTGTATCAGGAAGAGTCACTATTTATGTCCTCCCAGCAATATAATTGGATTAAGTATCAGGAGGGACACCATAATTTTAGCAGGATTCTCAAGTATGATTACTCAAACACAAACTTTTCTTATTCAGGTGTCCAAATGCAGGTGTCAAAGATATTCCCAAAGTGTTGAGAGCCCTTAAGAGGTGTGAAGTGGAATTTGTTTAGCTAAATGTGAGTATTTATAGAGTTAGACTTTTACCTCTAAGCAAGTCAGTCTGGGATGTCTTTGCAGTCAGCCAAGAGTTAGTCAGTAGAGTTAATGTGGTTCGTGGCATGATTCATCTCACCCTAAAGGAAAGAGCTGCATTTGGCCAGATGAATCATACACTAATCTCCATGCACTATACTGATCAGGTCACCACTGACTATAATAAAAGCCTAGGCAAGTGGCAGACACCTAATGTTAAGTCATATGAATCATCTAACTAGCAGGCTTCCAGCCTAACCTTTCCAGGGCTGTTATCCAAGATCCTCTTAATGCTCCACTAGGAACATCAAGAGCTCTGAGTCCATCAGAAGAGATGAAGGTATGTCCACATTGATCCACCAGAAGTGGGAGGTAAAAGAGATAACGGAGTTGTGTCTTGGGCCAGGTGCAGGAAATGTGGAGGACTGTGGAGTCACTTTGCTGACTTTCTGTGGTTTTATGGCTGGATACTAAGCCAGCTGCTACCAGATCTCTTCAGTGATTAAAAGGAAAGATCCTGTACACTGGTTTTAGGTGATCGTCAGTGAGATCAGTGACTCACCCTTCACCTCTGTTAAGCTCTTTTTCACTCTACGAAAAAGCACCAGATTTGTTTTGCAGACTGTTCTTCAGAGAGAGGAGGTCAGGAGGTGCAATGGCAAGAGGTTAGTGTTATGATTAAAGTTAGCATCACAGCACCCACTCTGCTGAGAACACACATCAAAATGATGTATTGATAGTAAAATTTAAATATTTGATTCTGCAAAAGTCAAAAAGTCAGAAATTTACTCCTGGGTTTTCTTCTAAAAGAGAATTCCTGAAAAGGAATCCAAGAAACCTGATCTGCAAAGCATTTCAAGTCACAGTGCATTCTGACAGAAAAGGCTTTCATCAAGCTTTTTCTGATCTCTTTTGATGTTTGCATACTTGTATATCTCTCTTCTTAATATATAAGCTTGTTAAATTATTATAAGTTAAAGTTAATGTTATTGTTAAGGACAACCAGTTCTCCCTCAGGTAGGCTGGCAGCACGCAAAGCCAGCTTTATTCCAGCCTATTTATGTAACATTTTCATTTTGATTTATTATTGTGTGTGGCATTTAAGCAGGACATGTTCCAAACAAGTCTGTGAGCATGGACTTACTGTACTTAGAGAGCAGGTGGAGCAAGGAAACAGTGAAACCTGTCAGCAGCTAAGATAATTCAAGAGGGAGATCTGCAGTTTCTGATTACTCCATTCATACAAGTAATCCAGTCTCTGAGATTAATGGTTACAAATACTTTTATGGATATCGGACCTCTAAGAAAAGACCTCACTAGGAGATAGAAGTGCTGGGACAACAGATAAGCTCTGCAAAGGATGAAACACATAATACTGGAGAAGACACGGAAGGATCAGAGAGGCCAAATATTTTTCAGCTTAGAAACAATGCTTCAGGATTTGTGAAAAAAAAAATGAAGAAAAAATTCTGAATAATTTCCACTGAAAACGTAATTTTAAGTACCACCTAGCAAAAATTCCCTCTGAAGTGTAAGGGTTTCCAAAGGATTCCACTGGATCAGTATAAGCTTAACAATTCATTTTCCTAGTTCTTTCATACCTGCTGCGTATCTACATGGTGAACTCATATCACGAGCTCACATTGAGAGTGAGAGATGAATATTGAGATCTGAGCCAGTGCACCAGGACAGAACGAATAACAATCAGATAAGAACGACACATCTGAGGTTCCATCATTCTGCCGGTTTTCCACATTACAATCCCTGGCACAGCTGCCACGCACAACAGACAGGCACAACTCCTGCTTGTACAAAGTTTACAGCTGCTCCCATTGCAGAAAGTAGCAGAGCTCACATCATCCCAGCTGCAGTGGCTCAAGCCATTGCTGCTTTACTGGCACTTTGAAGTGGTGCAGTTTAATGAATCGATGGTGGCCAGCTGCTAATACCAGGGCAAAGCTCTAGCATGAGCAGCACCTTCCTTTTAAAACAATGAGAAAAAAAAGAGTGATTTAAAAATAGAGAAAATAAAGCTACATTGATGAAAGAACAGTCACTAAGTCAGCAATATGCCCTCTCCAGTCATGAGTCTGCATTTTGTTTGTGCAGGTAAAACTCCTGCTTCTAAAATCAGGACTCATCACTTAACTCCTTCCAGTCTTAGATCTATTTTTCCTCAAGTACTCGCTGGACATCAGCAGGCAAGCTTGGAATGGAGCATTCAGATAATATTTTGCTTGGAGCAAAAGTAAAAAAAATCTGGATGCATGAACCCAATTTATACTAAAAATTTATGCATGCTTAGTACCACTCCCTGTCAGTGAGGCACCTGGGCATTGAAAGGGCTACTCTAGAAAGTCTAAACGCCCTCACCCACTCACCCTCCAGGCAAGTGTAGCTGTATGGAAGCTGCTTATTGACAATGCTTGCTTGCCTGTCCTAATTACTGAGCTGTGATGAGGAATGGTTTGGGACAGTGCTGGTTGACTAAAAGAATACCAGGAACAATTCCAACAATCTAACAAGGTAGGCAATTGAGTTTCAGTGCCAAAGGACAGTTCCTGGCTCCATTTAATTTGCTAGCATAGACATGGCCCCAGGTTCTCAATTCTTGATTCATAGAGGGTTGTGTGTCACAGCGTGCCTTGGCTGGTGGAAGCTGGATGCTACTATTAAATTATCATCACAAAAATATGCAATCAGTGTAAGAAAAGTGTGCATACTTCAGTCTCTGAAACATAGTTTGAAAGTCTTATCTGTCAACCAACTCTTCCCTAAACTGAAAGGGTAGCTCAGATTATAGGTCTTTGTCACTCCTTGGTCACTTTTTCAGGTCACAGTTGTGAGGTTGGTTTCTGCAGGCGTAAGAGAGGAAAACTTGCCACTTACAAGTGATCACAAATCCTGGCTAACTGGGGAAATCCCAGTTGACTGGAGGTTTGCAAATGTGACACCCCTCTACAAGAAGGGCTGGAAGGAGGCTCTGGGAAACTACAGACCTATCAGCCTGATCAGGGTGTCTGGCAAGGTTATGGAGCAGATCTTCCTGAATGTGATCACATGGCACATACAGGATGGGCAAGGGATCAGACCCAGCCAGCATGGGTTCAGGATCAATGGGTGGAGGCAAATGGTATGAAGTTCAACAAGGTCAAGCACTGGGTCTTGCACTCGAGTCACAACAGCCCCATGCAACAGTACAGGCTGGGGAAGGAGTGGCTGGAAAGCTGTCCAGCAGAAAAGGATCTGGGGATGCTGGTTGACAGCAGCTGAACATGAGTCAGCATGTGCCCAGGTGGGCAAAAAGCCAGTGGCAACCTGGACTGTATCAGAAATGATTCTGTGATTTCCCTCTGGTAGCCTTCAACATCAGAAGGTTCATAATATAATTGTGTGTTGAATTTGAAGTTCATTTGACTTCATTCCATACTTACAAATGATCAGACACTTTAGTGATTCTATCATTTAAGAGTTTTCTTCCTATACAGTCTGTAGTCACCTCTGCAAGACCAAATTTTCACCCAAGCATGATCTAGAAACTACTTGACACATCATTTCTGTTTTTAAATTGTAAATACAATTCTACCGGGTGAAACTACTCAGATAAGTAAGCTCTGAAATTGGTAATAAGTGTTTGCAGTTTCACACTTAAATCTTTGTAAGACTGGATATGTCATTCACACTAGAACAGCCATCTACATCTCTGGGGGCTGAGATAAATGCTTAGCAGTTTATAGTTGGTTTTGTTTTTTTCCAGAAACCTTCAATTTACTATTTCTCCTGGGAAGAAAACAGCATTTCCAAAGGCACAAAGAATGTGCTGATGCCCATATCTCATTGACATCTTTTAAAGTCACAATTTAAGTAGGGTGATTTACTTAATAGCCATATTTTACTTGATTCTTTATCAATAGGCTTCATTAAGTCCTTAAAACATATCTTCTCTTAGAATTAATTCTGACAAAAAAAAAAAAAAGGTCCAGGACCTTTCAGTCACTACCTCTCAAAACATCACAGTTGCATTAATGTAAGCTGCACTGTTTTCAGCCGTTACTACAGAACACTGAAATTTATTTTTGTAAGGTTGCTAGGCAGTTAAACCACCTTGAAAGAAATGAACTATCTTTGTGAAAGCATGTACAACAAAGTTATTGATGGAATACTAAATAAAAAAAGAATACGTGAGAGCTAAATCCGGAGATATTTACTGGCGTGCTGCTATTATATTCCAGCAACACTGACATTTCAGTCTGCAGTTTTCAACAGCCACTGCGATATAATTTAAGCCCCAAAATCAAAACTGTCAGTGCTTTTGTACCCAGGAGATGGGGAAAAAGTTGATTTTAAAACAGCATTTTTCTTTCCTCCAACTTTCTAAGTCTCACAAGTGGATTGCAAGTTGCACATACACTTCCTCCGGGAAAAAAGACTTTCTCACCGCCTTTGATACAAAAATGTAGAACCACGAGAATTATTTATGTATAGAGGGACCTTTAGAATTCATAGAATGGATTGGGTTGAAAGGGAACTTCAAGATCATCCAGTTCCAACCACCAAATTCATCTGCTCCATCCGCTCCAAACTCCTGTGGAAAGCACGGCCAGCCTTGAAGAAGGATCTGTTCCAGAAAACAGAAGCACCATAAGTCCAGCATTGTCTTGAATCAGAAGTGTTATAAATCACATGAACATTGTCCACTTACAAATCTATTACATCCCATGGGGTTTTTTCTCCTTTTGACATACTGACTTTTTATACCTTCTGTATGTACAGAGAATATGGGAATGTTCATTCTGGGCAAAGTAATCAAGAAAAGGTATTGCCATCTATTCTGTACCCCAGCCCCAAATTTATATGCATTTACTGTAAGACACATGAAAAAAAAAAAGAAAATCCCCAAATCCCCTTTCCCCAATGTTCTTTTTCAGAACTTGAGCTAAGGGACCATGGTTCACATATAATATAATGTAATATAATATAATATTTGAAAATAAATCTACTAAAACTTGGCTAGAAGGCTCACAGAGGACTATTTTGAATACAACAGGAATGTTTTGTGCAACAAGTGTTTCAAAAATGGAAAAATATAGAAAATCTAATGTTTAGTATCTTCGTGACTTTTCAAACGAAAATTCGTTATTGAAAGCCAGACATTGAAAAGATCAATATCAATGTTTTAAGTTAAATAAAACTTCAGTTTCTAACTAATTGATAATGTCCATTAACAAGATTCCTTTAAAAAGCAAGACATAAGGTGTGGGTCTAGAATGCAATCTTCAGGAATTTTGGCTGTTAATCTATCTTCAGTTCATGGGTTTATATTTTTGGATTCTCAGCTGGTGTAATGTTCCACTGAAGTCAGTGGAAAAAAGCACAATGATAATTCCATGGAGGTAGTTATAACTCTAGCATTTGTTATTTAAAGAAAATTTAAAAACCAAAAAAGTGAGGGAAGCAATTATTTATTTGTTTGGTTGGTTTTTAGTAAGCCCAGGAGTCTAAAGTGTAAATCTTTTAAAGGAAAAACATCCCTTAATGCAAGAGGCAGGTTAAAATGAATAAAAAATTGGCAACAGTTTGTGCTCAAAGTGCTGCATATACTTTTTCTGGATACAGCTGAGCAGATAAACCCAGATCCTGGGGAAATGAATAGGAGCTGGCACATAAGTACCTGTAAGAATCCACACCACGACCTGTGATAAAACATCTGGTTTATCATCGGCAGCAGAACCGGTAGAATTAAGTAGTTAATAGTTCAAAGTGATACAAAATGTGGCTATAAATTCGACAGAGCTGGAGACTATGTAAGGACACAATAATAACAGCAAATTGATTCACCTAAACCTTTGCTTTGCATTTGCTGTAAGACAAGCTTTCCAGTAAACTACTCCAGCTCTCTTCTGTGTTAATAATAACTACCTCACTGGCTGTTGAAAGAGCCACACTTACAGACACAGGCAAAAGAAATATATATATAACAAGAGAAAAGAAAAAGAAGAGAAATACTGCAGACATGGAGGGATGTATTCCTTGTTGGAGCTCCCATTTGTTCCAGCTTTATGAAGATATAGAATTGAATACAGCAGATCCATGCAGTGCCTTAATACTATTGTTTTTCTCTTTTATAGCCTGATGAGATATAAGTGATTGAAAAACTACTCCATTAAAACCAAGTAAATGTATTTCCCCCTGACTTTACTCTCTACCTCTAAAATGACTCTGACTGGTTTTGGTCTCACAGGATAATTAACTGTGCAGATTTTATAAAGCTCTTTACACTAGATGCTGCCATTACTGAAGTTAATGACTAAAGGCTCTTTTTCCACAGTCCTTTCCATAAGGATAATATCTCACTCATTTAGAGGACAGCACCAGAGGACCTCTCACCTCATGGTCCTGTGTACAACGAAGCAGCCTGAGCCATGATGCCCCACACACCTTAGGTGCAGGGTGGAAAAGCAGTGGTGGTGCTTGTGGCATGTGGTAGAGAGACCTCTTGGAAGAGCTCCAGACTCACAGGAGGCCTGTCACAAGGTCTCTTCCAAAGGCAACCGGCACAAGGACCCTCAACACGAGGTGCCTGCCAGAGTTCAAGGAGTGTTCGGACAATGCTCTCAGACAGATGGTGTGATTTTGGGAGTTGTCCTCTGCAGAGACAGGAGTTGGACTTGATGATCTTTGTGAGTCCCTTCTAGCTCAAGATATTCTATGATTCTGTGTCCTATTCAATTCAGGATATTCTATGATTCCATCAGACCCCCTGCACATGCACACACACCTTCCCATGCCCATGCACACGATGGTTTTCCAACCAGTTGCCATTTCAAACTTCAGGCTTCCATCAATCTTTTTCAGGGATTTACAAAGAGAAAGACTGCAAATACTTTTACGTTCACAGTGCTCCTTAGCCACTTACCCTGTATGGAACAGCCCACCCCTATAGTCATGGTGCAATTGGGATTTTATCTGAGCAGATGAGTTCCCTGCTCCAGCTCTGGCTGGTCACTTTTGAGCCCTTCCTGGAGCACTCTGTTCCTCAGTGAGCTGTGAGTGGGGCAGTTGCAATCTACCTTCTAACAGTAATTAAAGTCTCAGCATTTCTGAAGTTCTACAGATTTCACAAAATTATTGATTCATATAAAAATAAAATCAAAAAAGCTGAACTGTAAGTTTCACATTTTGTGAGATTTTTCGTCTAGTAACAAAACCATTTACCTGCATATGAAGGGAATACGTTCCTTTCCCCAGAAATAGCCTTCTTGTGGTCTCAAAACCCCTTAAATGATTTAGATGGAACATGGAAACAAAAATAAAGATGCAGAAATCTCAAACTTAGCTGCAAAATCTTGCCCTAAGGTAAAATTGATCCACTCTGCTGTCACAGAAGCCACGGGAGGTCAGACATTAATTCCCCAGGTTTGAGGAAGATCGTGATTGCTGTGACAACATTCTCAACACGCTTGGTTTTGTCTTTATATAGGTTGTTATTTCTCTTAGTGTCATGCACTGCAATCTTTTTTGTAAACGGGGCACCTACATCACGCAGAATCTTCTCCCTTAGGGATAACACCACCAGACTTTATCATTTGCATTCCCCGATCTGTCACTGCAGTCATTGTAGTATCAAAAGGAAAAGCAAGGGAGGAGACCTTTTCTGTGTCTCTGCCAGCTAGAATAAAATGGGAGCCATATGTCTCCAGTTCCTGCATGATAACACAGGTGCTTGTAGATCTTCATCTTTCCCCTTTCTGCTGCAGAGGGCACTGGCTTCACAGCTGTAAATCAGGGGAGCTTCAGTGCTTGACTCCTTCTATCCCCCTGCCATACCTCTTCTGTAATTCAGATCAGTCATTTCAAGTGTCCATAGAGCCAGTTTACTGCTCCAGATGCTGCCAAAGCAAATGAGACATGGGCAAAATTAAGGACATTTGGTCACGGCTTTGTATGCTGAGCATGACACCATATGGTCTGGGATGACCCTTGGGTCATTTAGGGTCAGCTGTCGCAGCTGTGTCCCCTCCCAATCCCTTGCTCCCCCCCAGCCTCCTCACTGGTGGGATGCAGTGAGGAGTAGAAAAGGTCTTGGCTCCATGTGAGCACTGCTCAGCAGCAATCAAAACAGCCCAGTTTTGGTCACACATCTAAAACACACCCCATACCAGCTGCTATAAAGAAAATTAAGTCTACCCTATCCAAAACTAGTACACCTGGCCATTAGTTTAAATACACATACACTTAAAATAAAGCACCATGCCTGGGATGGAGGATCAATTCAGGAACCTTCTTCAGCTCCTGGAAGGGACTCTGTGACCCTTTCATTCATGGTCCAGATCTGGTGACAAAATCAGCATTGACAGAGAAATAGGTATTTTGTGTGTCCACAGATGTCAATCAAGCCTCAATAGCAATTAGATTTATTTTTTTTCCTCTTCTCATCACACCTGGCAGACTGAGGAAAGGTGAGGAAAATGGTTGGCTTTGTCACAATTCACCAGTCAACCAATGGTCCATACCGTTTATTAATGTTAATCTGGCATGTCCATCCCTAGAAGTGAATTTCTGAAAATTCATATATCCTGGCAGTGCTTCCTCCAGATTCCTCAGCTAAGCTGCTGAAGACAGTGGGAGAAACACATGCCATAAATTAAATTACAGTGAACACTAGGCTAGGATTTTGGGAGTTTGCTCAGGTCTGTTGGAATATTTATGATGTGCAGAGATGTTCAATAATGTTCAGGGTTTATATATATTACACTGAGTCTGACATTCTGGATTCGAGCATAAGCATGGGATG
The DNA here is from genome assembly GCF_003984885.1 of Neopelma chrysocephalum. Classification (NCBI taxonomy): domain Eukaryota; kingdom Metazoa; phylum Chordata; class Aves; order Passeriformes; family Pipridae; genus Neopelma; species Neopelma chrysocephalum. The sequence continues at coordinate 10,901,043 of NW_020897725.1, read as the reverse complement.
TGTCTTCCCACAGCCAAAGAGATAATGACTCCAACTGGAAACATGAAATCAGCTCCCAGGTCCAGATGCTCAGCTGCAGCAAAGTAAGGTCTCTTAATAACAGAGTTATGCTATTCTGTATTTCAGGACTTTAATGTTTGTTAGTATGACATGGTAACAGCAAGTGTCTCTGGGCAGCTGGCATAAATTATAGTAGTTTTGACCTTCATAGGATCTGTCTTATGGTATAGTTTTTTCTCAGGCTCGTTGTACAAATGCACTGCAACTGAACACAGGTAAGCAGGATTTTATCCTGCTTCCCATTTTGCCAATGATATAACCTTCCTCTCATACACTGAGCAATTGATACAGTTAGAATTAGCACTAGAAGCAGAAAATACTGTTTATTTTCTAGTTCCAGGAAGAGTTTGTAAAGCCAGCATCTAAAAAAAAATGAAATTAAAAAGTAACAACAAAAAAAACACCCCAGATTTTAACTTGTAAACTGAGCACATCTTGTATGTAATTAGGGAGTGCAAATAAATTAACTTTATAACCTAAGGGTGACATTCTTAAAGATTATAAATCTTCTGCCTGAGATCTGTTGGAAAGATGAAGACTATCCCAGGAGAAGAGATGAACCTTTTCCTCCTCCTTACATGGAAATATTTAAAAACAGACAAATCACACAGGAACACACTATCTTGTCTTGGAAAAAGGTTGACCAGGAAGATAACAGTTCTATTCTCTTATTTTTCTGCTCAAATATCTCAGTAGAGTATGAATCCATAAAGGTGTGTTTTTATGTGGTTATGAAATTAGCGTTACATGCTGGCTTCCTGAATACCATCCACTTGCTTACCTTTATTTCTATATAAGAGGAAATTACAAGCCCTGAGCAAGTCATTACTCTCTGATGATTATGAATTAGCTGACCTCAGGCCACAGAGAAAGTTAGCACTCTCTGGCAGATCATAAGGTGTTTTAGTCAACAAACGTATCATAATGTTCTGATCTGCAGCTGGACATTTTTGCTAGCTTAGGAGTCAGGTGTTTCATCTTTCCAAAAAAGAAATGTTCACTTAGGGAAAAAAAAAAAAGAGGACACCTCTTCCTACACTTAGCAAAGCCATACTATTTGCTAGAGGCTGTCAGTGCAATCAGAGGTTTTTTTCTCTTCTGCTGACTTCCATAAAAATACTTTCTAATGCAGGAAATATTAAGACAGCCCATTTTAAGTATAATGGAGCATGGGTTAAGTCAAATACTGAGTGTTGCACCATATAAATTCCTGTCTGCTTCCAGAAAACAAGTAGGGAACTGCCAACATTTCCCAGAAGCCCTACAGGGAATGCAAGGCAGTAGCAGCAGCAACATCTCCAAAGCAGAAGGCATTATATTCATCCTCACCTCCTTTTTATGGCTTCTTCTCACTGCTGCTTCTCAATGGTTCTACATCTTACACCTTGAACACATCCAAAACAGCCCTTTCCCTACAAAATCCTCCCTCCACAACTTGGAAGCAACCAAAGAAAGAAAACCTGAGTCTGAAGCAGCCCTAAAGATTTAATCTAGCCCTTCTCCACCTATTCATATTTTATTAATCTCAGCTAATCAATGTGTTTCTCTGTCTCGTGGGCCAGGCTGCAGCAGCTGGTACGGCCTGGGCTGTGTGTGGGAGGGATTGCTGAGGCTCTGAGTTGGGCTTAGGCAGGCTCAGCTGTCAGATCCAGCACATCAAAGGCCCTCCTGCCAGACCTTCCCAAGATCATTGGTGAACAAACACAGAGCAAAGAGGGGAAAAAGATTATCTCTTGGCGTTACCTTTTATAGGAATTTTAAGGAGAAATGACTGTCCTTCCTTGAGGGAAACACGGAAATGCTTGAAACCCACCCCGCATTGCAAAGAAGGTGTTGGGTGAGACTGTGAGCATGGTCTTTTCAGAAGAAAACCTTGAGAATCCCCATGGCCTAGAAGATGTGAAGTAGGCTGGATACACCTCCTCTCTCCTAATTCTTCCAGACAGAGTGGAGGAGAGATTAAATTTACTGTGTGGTTGCTTTGAAAGTGTGGGACACCAAGGTGCCCCTAAGATGTCAGAAGTTGACTGTGTGGTATATTGTGGGTAGATACATAGAAAACATGAGTCAGTTCCCTGCTCTTTGGGAAGCACAGTAACTAAAAGGAATTGTAAAGAAGCAATATTCGATATTCCTGCATCATTAGACTTAGCAAAAATGCAATGTAATTTCTGCAGCATAATCTCAGCCTGATGTTGCTACCATTTTAATAATCATCCATCAGTAGTGAGAGGGCCTGAGTGAAATTAATTGGTTTTATCCATCAAATTTTAAGCAGACCACTGCCAAGGCATGAAAGCAATTGTCAAATCCAGTAGAAACTTTCCCTGAGTAAAAGGCATAGCTGATAGACCAGAGAAACTGTAAAAAATTAAATGGGTCTTTTACCCCCTCTTTTCTACGGCAGGTTTGAAGAACAAGTCTGCATGAAGAATGGTCTCAGTGAGCTTCAGCTCAAGAATAGGGCAGCCAGCTTAAGAACTGTAAAGCTGGTACATTTCATTCATGTTTAGGTCACACTACATATTTATGAATATCTGTATGATGCCAACAGAAGCAGCCAGAACACTCCATGGACAGTGAGGAGCTTTTACCAAATTTGTTGTGTTGGTTCTTGCAAATTTCTCACAGTAATTCCTCTTCAGAGAGGAGTGTTAAAGACTACCTGGAACAGAGGTAGGGTTGCAAATACCTGTTTTCTAGACTTCCTGCCATTCTCAAGCCCCTCAGGCAGGAGCTTATCAGGTCACTGCCATAATATTGGAGGGCAGAATACAAGGGATTTGAAGTACCTTCTACTTTCAGAGATGAGGGTGCCCTAAAGCAAGATTCTCCATCCCTTCTCACCCTCCTATCTCTTGAGTTGTCTAACTGATCCAAACAACCCCTGTCCCTGGAGACAAAGGAGGTTGCTCCTGTTAAGAAAGAGGTAGTATGTTAACATGTCTGCTGAGGAAGAGGTTTCCACCAGCTTTTAATTACTTCCAGGCCTGGCCTTCTCCAATGTGGTATTCCAGCTCATCAGGTCTGCATTTTCAAGAATGCATGGAATCATGCTCTAGGTGGGAGCAGTGAAATGAGTAAAAACTAGTAAATGAGATACGGGACTGTAGTACCATTCAAATGGGAAAGAAAATGAACTCAAGAACAATGAGAATCCACTGCTCACTACAGCTCTCCACTGGATCTGAAACTTTAGCTGTGTCACTTCAAGAAGGAAGGCACTCCTTGATCACCTCTCCTTAGAGTTATAATGGCAACAACACCAACCCATACCAGCTTCACACAGCTTGCTCATCCTAAACCTACTGCAGCAAGACCCCGAGCTCAGTTGAAGTTTCTTAATACTACGGTAATTCAGCTAATTAATGCTAATTTTAGTCAGTTGTTCCTGTGTATCCTGGAGTATGGAGTGACTATTCATTAGTCTTGTTGTGTACTTTGAAAACAGATACAAATTAAAACTCTTTTAAAATGCAAAATGTTATTTGCCTACGTGCTGCTTTCATTGAGCAAACAGAAGTTAAGGGCAAGGATGAAAGCAACTGTTGTACACAGATTGCATAAGAATGAGATCTGGCATCCAGCTGCTGCAGTGTCAGCCTCACCAGCCAACCTGGCTGGAGCCCCTCTTGCGTCAAGGTGGCCTTAATCAACAGTGTGCAAGGTACAGCCTGAGCAATGCAGTCCACAGTGGTACACTATAAAGCTCAGGTCTTGATCTAAGACTTTGATATGGTGGTGCAGATCCCAGGGAACATGGATTCCTGTGTACCACGCAGATTTAATACAGTAGTGCCTGTGATTTCATTACTCTAGTTCCTGGCTCTAGGAAAGATGAGAAGAAGCAGTGGCTTCTGCATGGGAGGGACATTACTTCAATTCCAGGAAAAAAAGAGTGGTGACCTTAGTATTGCTGGATTGGATTGCACTTCAATTCCTAGAAGTAAGAAGGAGTTTACAGCTGTGTCCCCTGGTGTGTGGCATAGTGAGTATACACTTCCAATTACTTCTGAAATCAAAGCCCTACAGTCCCACAGAATGGCACTAAGCCAGGTTTGATTCAAAGCACAGACAAAACAGGTGACTGCACTAAGGTGTTCTGCTCTCACCATCAGGTTACAAAAAGATGCTGCCAAATACCTGAAACAGCAAGAACAAACAAGATTTTCCACAAAGTCCCAGGCTGCTCCTCTTTTTTTTCCCAGAGAGCACACCTGATTGCAGGCAACAGCAAAGCCAAGCAAGGAAAATAAATGAGCTGTAGAATCACTGGCATATAGCTCAGAAGTGGGTGGAAGTTTGGAAGTGTGTTTGATGAGCCTCTGAGTACAGCAAGACCTACAGAAAAGAAGGCAGAAGCAGCTACTGGGGTGGGGAAATGGGGGTTTGGAGTGACAGGCTTATGTAAGAGTTACAGTGGGGATAATCTTGATGAGGAACAGAACAAAGCCTGGAAATGCTGATGGCCTCTACCTGTGTAAAGAAGTCACAAAGGGCAATAAAATAGCAGCATGAGATCTGAGTCCTGTCCTGAAAATACTCTTTCTTTAAGATTGTTGACACAGGAACTGAGAGGGAGTGTTTTCCCTCTTGCCCTTCCTTAAAGGAGCAAGCAGCATAGCCCAGAGATTCCGGAAGCAATGGTATCAGAAACAAAGGGCTGTACCACCCAAAGAAGATACAAGACATCTTTGCAGCTTATAAATTAACTCTGATCAATTCATATAGCTGAAAAAAGTTCTCCAGCAAGCGCATATGCCACAGGGAGGCAGTTCCAGTGATGCCTGATGATTTCTTCACGGCATATAATGCCATAGTCTTCCAGAGCCTGACAAAACAGGTTCTGTCCCTAGAGTCAAAGTTGCAGCAGGTCTCATTTTTGATATCTCCAGTGATTTTAGAAGAGGAAAAAATCTATCAAAACAGTTCTTCCTACCAATGTGAAGCACTGTGTAGCAATCTGAAGCCTTTGGGAATTGGCAGGGCAACTTGAGAACAAACCTGTGTTTCTGTGCTCCAGAGGTGAGTGGGTTGTAAAGGACCTCCTTTCAGATAATATCATCAATATGATGGGTCTAATTGACTTGTATGTGACTTGTGACTTTAATGACATTCAGTAGTGGGTTGTGTGTAACACTTTAAGCTCAAGCTCAGCTCAAGACCCCTGAATTTTGCATCTTCAGAAGTTGGATCTGGTCCTTCCGGAAAGGTAAGCAACAATATCGAATTCTGTTTTGAATGGATCTTGTTTTCCAGACTCAACACGAAATAACTGCACAAACGATATATCAGCAGGCATCTGCTAAACATGTCAGAACCACAGCCTTCCCATCTGCTAGGTGGGAACTTGAGGTAGACTCACTCCCGCTGGATCCCCTTACCACAGGCCAAAAGCTTTGTGTTTTCCAGTGTACCTGTTATCTGTCTTTGGAAAAGACCAACAGAGGAGGTGCCTCGCAGCCTCCAAGTCTTCCTTGTAGAAGACGTTTCTCTTCCAAAACCAGTAAGGTGTTGTGACCCATATTAGCAGGGAACACATCACAGGACCTTTTCTTTTTCTTTTTAGATAGGGACAATTACCCTGCGTGAGAGAAGAAAGAGGCATCATCTATGCTATGAATCTGACCCATAAAGTTAGCTCAGTATTGTACCCAAGATAACCATCGTTGCTAAGCTTTTGCCACCAACACAACTCACAGCCTCCATCCCTGAGTGAGCTTCAGCCCAAGCTGTTTGAAAGTCTGCCAGAACTAGTTCCCACCTGCCTGTGTGTGAACATGGCACAGTGAAACCTTCCCACACAGGGTCCACCTGAAGTTTGGGGAAAAGAAGGTTGTAGTTGGGAGCAGTCTTCCCCATATTTGGGCTCATTTATGACAAAGTGAAATCTGGAAAGATGCCACAGATAAAATAATGACATTTCATGTTGAAAAGAATTTTCTGAACTATAGAAAAGCTGTAAATAAAATTGCTCACTTTTTATCTAATCCCACTAGGGATTAGCTTGTTTCTTCACAGTGAATTAATTTTTTGAGGAGTTCTTTGGAGGAAGATGGTAGAGGAAGAGATAAAGCAACTGTCTTTTATCTGTCTGGTAGTCTTGGTCAGAACAGGCCAGTCAGAATTTTCAGAAAGTGTGAGAGATATTCATCCCATTCACATAATCTACTCTCAGATATGGCAAGTATGAAATTTAAAAGGAACAAAAATATCACACAGCTATTCTAAACAATATTCACCAATCCAAGATAAAACCCTTCAATCCTGCTTAAAAGTCAGAGTCAGGACCACATTGTTAACACCATTGTATAGCAGAAAAGTCTCATTCCAACACGATTCTTTTTAACACCCTGTTTTCATTTCTTCCCTGCTTCATATATGTGTAGTGTCTGCTTGTTTATAATGTCAGCAAGATAGAGCTCCTCAGGGAAAAGAATGGGGAAAATGCACCAAATCTGGCACATCAAATCTTTCACACACATATGTATCTATTTAGTACTGTGAGGTAGGAATTTTCTCATGCGTTGAGGACCACGAGTTCCCTGAGCTGCCTCAATACTTTGAGAGAGAGGAGACTTGGAAGCCATTCTCTGATCATTTTCTCCTCACCTCCATTCTTTTGTCGCAGCTTCTGCCTTTGTTTGGTGATCATAAACCTTCTCCAAGTTCATTGTGTCAGCCTCAAAGGAAAACCATTTCACCCACTAATCAGAAAAGCAGAGAAGCCAGTGGGATGTATTTTGAGGGCAAAACCTCTTACTGAGCAGCTGTCCAAAGGAACAGAATCACAAAGGTCTTACTTATTAAGGTGATTGTTAAGTATGTGAAAATGCAGTAGTAGGGCAGCAAAACTGACTTTCCAGTGAGCACCAGCCTTGTTTCTTATTGTGGATTTTACAGGGGAAAAGGTATTTAAAAGTCTCTCATTGAAGAAGAAATTGTTTCTCTATGAGCAACTGAGTGTCCTGGTGCATCTCAGGAGAAGGGAGAACATGTACAAGGCCTCTGAAACTGATGTAAAAGTGGCATGTATAGAAACACTTTTTACTTATATCAACTTTGTGAGCCATTTAGTTTCACCATAAACCCTTTTTCACTGCCTTAATGGCAACTATTTAAGTAGTAGTAATGCTGCAATTTTCTAGGACATGGAGTAACAAAACGCATGATCAAAATTAAGCTCAGACACTGACCTCAGTGCCAGCTAATTCCCTCTGGACTTATGGAGAGCCAAGCCTCTGGGTGAGGCTTATACCCTCTGCTCTTGCTATAGATCAGAGAGATTTCACCTACTAATAAGGGTTCCTCTCCAGAAGCTCATGAAGAAAAGGAGATGGAACCAAACAAATGCATCTTTTCTTGTCCTCCTTTCACTCATTATTATCCTTCCATAGGGAGCCTGGCACCTCCCCCAGACTGCTGCCTTCCCAGCCATCAACTTATCCTGGCACTTTCTGTGTCACCACTGTGGCAGGAATGCCTTGCTCTTCTGAGGCAGAGTAGTGGGATAAGGGCCATGCAGCTACTAACTGTCCTGATTTAAAATAAGGAACTTATAGGAGGTCCCGTTTGTCTCCCTGTGCTTTTCCTCCCCCATTCTATCACAATTAGGCCTGCATCTACCATTTCCTTCTTCTGATTTGAAATGGAAAAAATGGAGGTTTCTACTGGAAAGCACTTCCAGGCATTCACTGGACACACTCCTTAACAGGGGCAGAGCAGTTCCTGAAATATCAGAGAAGAGTATTTAAGCTCTATTTATGGCTCACCAAGACCTGTTGTATAAATCAGATGTGAAAGCAAAGGGCCTTTGTATTCCCAGCACATTTTCCTGACCTAGACATGAAAAGAAGAACCCTTGGAAGGATCACCCTTATGATCATGAACGGCTGGATTTTCACCAGCGAAGTTTCTCCTAGTCTCAACTGTGGTGCATCAATTGCTTTCAACTCACTTCTGCTGACTAAATATGTCAAAGAGGGGCAGGCACGAACACAACCAGACAACACCACTTGATTAAGGCTCCTGATGATCAACAGAAACTTCACAAATGTATCTGGCATTTGTGACGTCTCTTTATTCACTGCTAAACTTCAAGAAGCTTCTTTGTTTCTGCTGCAGTGCTTCTGTGCCCCTTCCCTTGCCATCCCTGCCTCTGTAGTAAGCATGCACCTACCAATTTACCTAATAGTGCCTGGAATTGCTCTTCACAAAAGGAGGCTGCCTTTTCCCTTTGCTTAGAGCCTGCTTTAATCAGAGACTTCAGCGTGAAAGCCAACGAACACCTCCCCGGCAGCTCACAGATGCTCTGGGAAACTCATTCAATGCTTTGAACATCCATTGTGGCTCAGGGCTACAGTCAAGCACCCTTAATGAAAAGCCGTTTGTGCAATCTATTTCCTGCTGATCACCAAGAACACCTCCTTGAAAAATAAACACACTAAAATAAAAATCCCAGGAAGCTTTCAAGTTTCTAGACTCTTCTATGGTAACTGAACTTAGAAAACTATAAAATACACCTCAAAGCAGACAGAAGACTCAAGTAAATGACGACTGAGAAGTGTCTCTGTTAAGACATAACTGTTTGTGTTGGGTAGTTTGTTCATTTTTCCATTGCAGAATAGTTTCCAAGGATGATAAAAGAAAAATGAGACCCCTGGTGGCCTAGTGGTTAGCGTGCAGGACTTTCACTGCTGCGACCACGGGTTCAAATCCCGGTCTCCTGGCCTGATGGAGGTCGTTAGCCCTGTGTGGCCATCCATCTATGAGAAGGACACTCTAAACAAACCTACGTCCTGAGGACCTCACTGCCATTGTCCAAGCTTGCTTGGCCCCGGCAGATGAACCTTAGGATTAAAGGGTGGGCTCAGTTCAGCGCAGGCTGTGTCTCACCTAAAAAATCCATTGCGCAGGCTGGAAAGGTAAAAGACCTTTCCCCAAATCTTCGTTCACGAAGATGGGCCATTAAAAGAAAAATGTATTTCCATTTCCCTTTCTCCTCTCATGCCTTTCAACAACCCATATCACAATGCTCTAACTCCAAACAGGACCGGCACTGAGTTCCTCCGGTCTGTGCCTCTTCCTAAAACAAATAGTTTCATGCATATGGGCATTTGACGAATTTTTCTGCTTAGCCAACAGGAAAGGATACACTATCATCCAAATGTACTCAGTTCGAGTTGCATTGAAAGGGAAGCATTATCATATGTGCAGTGACAAGCAGATCTCCCTCAGTCCTTTACAAGCCTCGCAATTTGCCTGGGGTGCCAGTGCTGGAACAGCTTTCTGTCACGGCATCCTCAGGAAAATACAGCATTGTGATGTATAGGGTACATGGACTTTGGCAAGCAGGTCAGGTTAAAAAATGGAGCCTGCAGCGCCCTCTCACTGGTCAAACCTTGGTCTCTATTAACTCTCAGGTTTTACAAGAATACACCCTTTCGACTTCAAGTCCCTCTAACTTACCAGAGACTTTCTGAAAGCATGAGAGGAAGCTCTTCCAACGAAACAACTTCAAAACATGAGTTACAAGTCTCAAAATACAAGGAAAAGTGGCTTCCTGAAGCTGAAAGTGAGGGTTGTGAAACATAAAGTTCATAAACTTTTGTTCCAAGGTCTCCACTGTGAAATATTGCCTGGAGACTGGAAACACTCATCTGATCCTATAAATATCTCATCTTTCTGCCAGTACTAAGGATGTACATAAAAGGACAAATGCTCCTGGGTACTTTAGACAATAGTCCTGTACCAGAAAAAGCTGGTCAAAATGAGCAATAATAACTTTAACAACTGAGCAACCTGCTCCTGTCTTCCCAGCCCAGGCTTCGTAGCCAGGGAGACTGGTTTGTCAGATGCACAATCGGTTTCAAATTCTTCTCTTAAATGATGCAAAAATTCTACCTGGAGAGAAAAGGAGGGAGAAAGAACAGTCTTTGAGAATACTACTGCCACTACAAAGCATGTGAGTCAACCTGCTACACTTTGTGAGCTGTCTGTGGGGAGCCTGGTCATCGAGACCTGCACTGCATGGAATAGGATTGCTGCTGCACTGTCTTTTCATCCAACTGTGTGTCCATAGCTGTGACAGGACTCAGCATATTTCACTCCTCACCACCTTACCAAAGGCTTTGTCTTCAGTATCTGCTTTTCTTGCTGGTTTTTTTTTCCATAGACTTCTTTCAAACTTTTTTGGATCTCACTTGCTCTTTGTTTACACTGTCTCAGAAATGTATATCTTACTACTTGAACAGCTGGGAGAAGGGTTTGGGGTTTTTTTGTTTAGATTTTCTGTTGTTTTTATTTATAATTTTGCACTCCTTAGGCTTTGGCTATTTAAAATTCTGCTGTAGACTCCCTTTAGCCTTCCTTGTTGTCAACAAAAGAGAGAACTTGAATGTCAACCAGAAACACCACTGACACTGTGTGGCTTGCTTGACTCCTTGCATGATTTGGTTTGAAGGGAGGAAGGGAACAGTTGGACTGCAATTATCTCTGGCAAATTTTGTGTTTTGCTATCTTCAACTCCTGAAATGTAACTTCTGAGAGAAGTAATTTAGCTGAAAGCTTTGCATCTGTAGAGCTCATTCGCTCCAAACACAAATCCCAGTATTTAATAGATTGGGTGGGGGTCGATCTGCAGAGAACTAATTGAAGGAGCTGCAAATATAGACATTCAACCCTGATTAATTAGAAGAGCAAAAAAGAACACTCTAATTCCATTTCCAAATCAAACCAGTTGTACCACAATTATCTCAAGTACCTCAGAGACGTCTGAGTTCAGAGTTAGTCCCTTCCTCCCTTTCCTCAGGGAGGAATGAATAGCCTTGTGCAGAAGGAGAATCAAAAAGCCTTGGGCTCTTTGTTTGCCAAGTTATTTGTCTCCCCCAGTAATACAGTATTTTAAAATGACACAGTTTGTATTTTGGAGCAATTTTCAAAGGTGCTTGGCATACTTGTTCCATAGTGTTCAGCTCATGGGGAGCTCCAATTCCCCTGGAAATCTATCAACTCATTTAAATAGCTAAAAAGGAGGAATTCTGCAAATCTAATTTTTATAGGCTTTGTTTTGAAGATGAGATACTTCAGAAGTCCATATTATGAGTTTTGCCTTCCTCAGCTTTCCAAATGATCTGGGTAATAGGATGTATGAGATCTCCAGAGCTAGAAAATCTGTTTTTCCTCTGTAACTAGAAAGAGTGTCCTTTCCTGGACATCTCTTTTGTCCCTTGAGCAACTCCTATGTCTACTTTATTTCTCCAGCTGGAAGAATTGCTTGCTACCAGCCTTAAGGTTTCTGACATATGGTAAAACAATGGCTCTGTGGCCTCTTTCTGACTGCACTTTCTACATTTTCTCATTCTAGGTTCATCTGCATCTGCCTTTGCAGCAGACATCAGCTGTTCTAACAAGGCTACAAACAGTACACAAAAGCTCTGGAAAAGAAGAAAAGAGCTTTCCCAGTCTGAATCTGCAACAGGAATTTCAGGCCAAAGGCAAGATAATGGACTATTGTTTTCTAGGTAGCTCTCTGAGCCAGTCTTCAGCAACCACAACTGGTCAGGGCATCTTATTTTGTATCTCAATTGAAAGACAGCTGTTCCATTTTCTAAACAGGAAGACAGTTCACCTTGAGCCTGGCTTCAGCTGCTACAGCTTTTTACCATTAAATATAATTCAAAATAGATTATCAGCATGGGGAGAAGACAGAGAGTGTTTTAACAAAACAAACCATTAATTTTCTACATAGAAGGGAACAACTTTCATCCTGGAGACACTGCTGTGCTATTGTCTGAAACACAATTTTCACCTGAAATTGGACAAACCATTTGAGAAGTAATTCAAGTTCCTCTGAAGGGAGGATGCACTGCACATGGACAGTGATGGAGAGATTCAGCACCCACAAGTAAGTTAACTGTGTGCAATGAATGGGAGGCACCTCCTTTTAATAGCTTCTAATTGAAGTGTTCTGTCCCAACAGCTCATTTGCAAACAGCCCAGGTGTTCCACCACTTTGACTCACCATCATCAAGCTTCACTTTGTTAATTCTGCTCCATTGGCATCACTACTAGCTTGTCCCTTTTGTCTTGCAGCTTATTTTGAGTTATGATCTAAGTCAAGGATATGTCTTCCAGGAAGACCTCCAAGAAAGGATCTGTCTCTGAACACACCACCACCAAAAAATTAGGACTCCCACATTCAGAGTGTTATGGCTGATATGTCAGTGACTCTCTATGCATATCATTGCATGGCCACTGTTTTAGTACAGGCTGCTCATCAAACTAAAGGTTGAATGGGAGAGCGTATCACTCCACTTGGGTATTTTTGCAAGACATAGATGCACACAGAGGTTTCCACACTCTAGCAGTAAAGGAAATAAAGGGGACTGGAAGCCTCAAGATGATCCTTGTGAACAAGTTTGACCAGTATTTGATGTCTCCAATGCCCCTTACACAACTGTCTCCTTCTCCACACAAGGATGGCTGAACACTCCGCTACACCCAGTGCAGTCACAGGCTGGCGCAGGCTGTGTGCTGACACACTGTAGACAACATGCAGAGATGAAGCAGAAACCCCTCCCTGCCAGCTGTAGACTGTGAAGTGCCACTCCTTGACATTCCCTTTCTGAGTTAGTTTGGGAAAGTATACAGATTTGTCCATCAAGTGCCACAGGATTGAAGGATATAACCTAAGGTTCTTGTGTAAACACAAAGAGTACATAAAGTAAAACCATATTTCTATTTTGATTTACCTCAGTATCTCCAAATAATGGAAGTTAAAATCTGAGTTTCATTTTTGTGGATACATGAGATCAAAACTTTTGTGGTTCATGTAATGCTGACATAAAACAGTATTTTTTAAAAAATCAGAGTACAGTATATACAGACTGATAGATGAACTTCTACAGCATTACTTGTGATATGCTCCTAAACAAATTTCCAGGTTTGTTTTGCCCTCTGAATATCAATCAAGCCCAGGAGGAGAAAAAGAAAAGAGGATGGATGAGGGAGCAATTGGAGTAACGAGCCTTTCTACTGTAATCTTAATAACAGATGAGATTGCATCTGCTCCTTTGCTGGATCCTAAGCAGGCATAGAGTCAAGTATAAACACTGGGTTTGTGCACATGAATAAGGCAGAAAGGAGCATGTGAAAGACAAATTTTAACAGCTAGCTTTGAATCTGTCTTAAATTTCAGAAATGCATTAAATATAAACTTGCTGAATTGCTTTCAGCCCAGCCCTGGCTACAGTTCAATATGCTTTCCATTAACTACTTGGTTGTAAAGATTTTTTTCCAAACCACCTTAATCATTTTTAATTTGAGACAAGGTATCTTTAGTGAAGCTAATTATAAAATAACAAGCAGTCTTTCTGTGGCTTAGGAAAGGGTTTATTTTGGTTTAGGTTAAGTCAGCACAGAACAGGTTCAAACTATATTGAAATAAGACATTATTAAATCAGAATAGACACCTACACAGGAGTTCATACAGACATAATTAAAAAGATCTGCACAAGGATACAGTTTTGTGTGGTCCAAAAATCCATGTTGGATTGATCTAACAACAGCAGCATAAAATGATACAGCCTGAAATATGGTGAGGCATAATGCTTATTAAAGGGCTGCTTAAAGCAGTGGGTCTGATTTCCTGGGAGGAAATAATTATTTTAAATTATTTTTTAACAGTGTGTTTTTTAAAAATTGCCCCTTAGCTCCAAAACTGTTACGAACACAAAAGCCAGGTGAAGCAAAACAGCACTTGACCACCCCTCATGGATTAGAACCAGGTGACAGACGGCCCAGACACACAGAGGGACAGCACAGCGCTGTGGAAGTGGTGGTGTCCACCACCATCATTCAACCAGACACAGAGTGTTGTGAAAATACTTTCCTTTCTTTCCCCATCCCAACTCCCATGGCTTAGTTATATTGAATTATATCGTGTTTTGTCTCCCAGACACCTGGACAAGAATTAGTGCTGCCTCATTGCACCTACGTGCTTAGCCAAGCCATCTCAGTATTTTCAAGGTCACCTCCTCCAGTCTTCCAAGGTGTTGATCCTTCGGTTTGCCTTTAGAGAAAGAGAGGAGACAAACTTCCAAAATGGAGATAAGGGACAGAAATGGAAAAATCAAAACACATGCAATTTTTACATAATACAAAAGATGGAGGTCAGTTAACCTTAGCTGAAATGCACTGCCACTGTTCACACACAAAAAAGTCACCAAAACACCCTTATATTTGGTGGTGGTGGATTGCTTAGGCTTTTTTTTCCTTTATCCACAATGCAAACAAGGACACCTGCTAGAGAGATTTTGTCTTCCCAAAGGCAGTGACTTCATAATTTTACCCTGAGTAAGCGACTGCTGTCTCATCCCATTCATTTGTGCAACCACTTCTATCCTCCCAGCAATAATGAGCTACAACTTACCTACTGGTAGGTAAGAAAACAACTTGGATTTGTGCATTGAGCAGAAATTGATTTTCTTTTTTGTGTTTCTTTCCCCTACCCCATCCTGTGCAGACAAAACTGCACTCTGGTTCACCTACCAATTGCCCTTCACGGTTGAAGTACCAAATCACAAGATTAGCCCAGCTGTTCTTACTATCTTCTGCTTTCAGCCTTGCAAAAAAACACAGAAGCTGCATCATCTTAAGCTGGTCACTGAGAGGTGGTGGAAATCATTTGCCATGAGGTCTTTACAACATTTGACAATTGTTAACTCATTGGATGTCTGGTATTTACTACTGTGGGGAGTTGACCTTAGCCAGCAGTCCAGTCGCTCACTCACTTCCTTCCCCTCCAGCAAGACCCAGGGGAGAGAATCTGAAGAATGAAAGCTAAAAATTCAAAGGCTGAGAATCAGACAGCTTGATAAGTGAAACAAAGCTGTGCTCAAGCGAAGCCAAAGAAGTAATGCATTCATTACTTCCCATCGAGTGGCAGATGTCCAACCACTTACTACAACACAGGGCTTCATCTCATGCAATGGTTACTTGGGAAGACAAATGTCATAACCACGAATGTTCCCCTCTTCCTTCTTATTTTCCACAGCTTTTATAGATGATCATGATGCCATGTGGTTTGGAATACCTTTTGGGTCAGTTGGGGTCAGGTGTCTCGGCTGTGTCCCCTCCCAGCTCCTTGTGTACCCCCAGCCTCCTCACTGGTGGGGTGGGTGGAGGAGTAGAAAAGCCCTTGACTCTGTGTAAGCCCTGATCAGCAACAGTGAAAATATACCTGTGTTATCAACACTGTTTTGCTCACAAATCAAAACATGGGATGCCATCACAGCCAGACCCAGCACAACAACCATGCTTCTATCTGTTTCCTTTCCACATTTTTGCTTTCTGCCTTTTTTTGGCTCAAAATTTGTCATTCAGCTGTTTTGTATAAGGTCTACCTCTATCAGATATTTACCTACAGACAAAGTACACAGTACAAAGAGCTGGTAATGGCAAAAAAATTATAAAAAAGTAATTAGAAGAGTCATGAGTTACTCTCTTTATTTATTTCATTGTATTTTATTTTGAGTGCATGCAGAAGTGTCTGTTAAGATGGGGAGCAATATTGTATTAGGTGATATAGAAATGCTTACTAAGAAAAAGTCTATGCCTCAATGCAATTTTAATCTAAGTACACAATAGGAGAAAAGTGAACACAGCAAGTCACCCTGTAGAAACCCTACAGTCCCAGATCATTGTCTTACTCAGTGATCCATGCTTTGAGCCAGGAGGTAACATCCACCTTTCCCAATAGATGCCAGTTTTTACACTTCTTTTCCAAAGGTCTTTGTTGTCTGGAGATGGCGTTTGGAAACTCTTTCTAAAGAAGTCAACAGAATGGAGAACTCTGCTTGAGAGGCATTTAAATTTCAGGTGCTTCCCCTCAGTGAAAAATAAGACAGTATGTTTGAAAGAATCTTTGAGGAGTTCTATTTATAACCAGCCTTGCCAGCTAAATGAAGACCTATTTACAAATATTTTCAAGAAGTCCCATGCACTCTACTAGCAGATAACAAATTCTGTCTCTTTCTTCCCATGGAGCTGTAATTCTTTTTTTTCCCCTGAAGCAGGAAAAAAACCCACAAAACTTTACACTTGAGAAAAAGTTGGTTCATAACAATGAAATGGGGAAAATAGACTGTACAGTTTAATCAGTGACAGAAGTGTAACACCTTGGCTGAGTTTCTCTGTGGGTGCCGATTTTAACTGCAGATTTACCTGAAAAAATGAGAAGACTCCAAGTCAGCAAAATGTTTAAAACCACATTTGGAGCTTTAATCTTGTGAACAGTCTTGTCTAAGCCTTAGAGTCATCATCCTGCACTTCTGAAGATAATTAGAGTTTTATTTTGCTGAAGGAAATTGAGAATGCTTAAACAACACAATGTAGGGATACTGCCTGGGACATGGGAATTAGATGTGTTTCTTCTTCTTGACTCTATGACCTCGGGCAACTCACCTCATTTCTTGACTTTGCATCTCTGAAAATGGAACCAGTAGGTCCTTCTCCCTTCTCTGGAAAGAGTCTTTCCAGAGGAAAAATGGTGTGTCAATCTCCATAGCCACTCAGGCAGGAGCTTCTGCTATAAAACCACCTGTAGTAACTACCAGCACCTGTAATGTAGAATTTAGACCATAGTACTTGAGCAGAGACCATCAGTTCCTTCTGTGTAAGTTGTCTAAAAGCTGTCAAAGTGACCTACTGCAGAGCAAAACTCTCCACTACTGCCAGTTTCCTGGGCCATCCCACCTGTCTGTCCCCTGCCACCACACAGGTTCCACTCTGGCTGCTACATTTCTGGGTTTTATTTACCAACTAGGCAAGAAACGGGACTGTGCTTGTGGGCAATTTCAAAGCAGAGGAAATAATACCAAGGAGAGGCACAATAACCACCTGCAGATAGAGAAAAGAATGTTACACCAGAGGACAGGAAGCAATTATTACTATTAGTCAGCAATGATAGAGAAAGAAGTAACTAAACTTCAGCTGCATCAGGGAAATTTTTAGTGAGAATATTAAGAAAATAGCTGAAAAAAGACACGGCTGTGCTGCCAAGGAAAGTGGTGGTGTAACTGCAGTATGCAAAGTCACATCTCATTAATGTCTTTCTCTAAAGAGGCTGAGAACAAACTATTCCTAACTCAGCATTCTTGGGGGCTGAAACAGGAAAACATTTCTATTCATGGGAGCACCTAAACATGCTTAAATCCCATTCACATAATCTGAAAAGCCAAAGGATTTAAGTGGAGCTGAAGCTATTGAAGGGCACTGGATGACAAGGGAGTAAATGTGAATCCCCCTCAGGCACCAACATTTCTCCCAGTACAGGAGCAGTGGTGAGTGTCTGCTACAATGAGCCTTCACCTCAAATGGGTGATTGTAGAGCCAGAAACACTGTTTCTGTTTCTACTCAGATTGTCAACATACAGTTGAGATTTTTATATTCTCATAACAACCAGGAGGTTACAGTGCAGAGGGAACAGAGCCACTGTCCCAGAGCAATGTAAGGACAGGACAGAGGGAGCAGATGTTCCTTGTGGCTGTGACAGCAGAGAGGACCTGATCACAAGAGCAATAGGGGACAGTCTTTTCTTCCCAACACTCTGCTTTAGCCTTCCAGGAGAAATTGCCCTTGAGGGTTACTCCAAGTGGAAAAAAAGTTTAGATATTCTGAATTCTCTCCAGAAGGGCCTCTATCCCCAGGAAAATTGCATGAATGAGTAGGGCAAGTCATCTTCCCCTCCTCCCTGTCCTCATCCTACCTGAAGCCCAGGTAAGGCTAAGTCACAGATTTTCTTTCTGTCCTGAGCTCCCTTCTCAGTTCTGGCACGAGGCAGAACACAGAGAGAAATTACAAGGAACTAGAATTAATGTTTAGAGCAAAATCAGAACGGAGAGAGAGAGCACAGTTCTTACTCGTTTTACTAATGGCACAGTTTTTAGTGCTTTACCACTTTCATATTTCATTCATTTTGCTAATCCACTGAAGAAATGGCTCACTGGCAGGCAGAATCTTGAAGTAGCCATTTAAATTTGTTTGATGGCCCCCAAGGCAAGTCAATTTTCAGTCTGACTGGCTTTACTCCCAGTGGAGAGCCCCGCCATGCCATTACATGGCACAGCAGGAGTAAGAGTGGGGATGTAATCATATTACAGTACCCTTCCGTTTAGCCATAATCTGTAAGGATCTCATGAAAGCATCAACCATTATTATGACTCCTGATGTCCTTCAGGCAAAGTCTTTGTGGGGAAAAGAAGAAGAAAAAAAAAATGTCCACCTGTCAAAAGGAGACAGGCACTTTCATTCAGAGGGAAGGGAGGTGAAATGTAAAAGTGACACAATATTATTTAAACATCCTATTACTAAAATTACAGTTCATCTATATAAAGCTGAGCTATAGGACCTTAGTCTGTCAGCTAGATCAATGTACCTGCCATGGTCACAGAGATGCAACGAGCTGAGGAAGCATTTGGGAGACAAAATTTGCTATAAAGGCTTCCAGCTTCAGTCCATCATGCTTGGTGTCCTTCCCATGGCACTAAATAGCTGGGGAAGGCAAGAATGGTTGTTCCTCAGCCCGTTGCTGCTACATTCGCATCCAGAGGCTTGAGGAAACTTTAGCATAACCACAGCTGGTTTGGGGCCAGCAGCTTTATCCAGAATTGTATTTAAAATCCAGCTCTGGCATCTGATTCTCTGACCTCTTGCGGCCAATGCAAGTCTGATTGCATGCTGTGTGTGGAAATAGTTGGCATCAATAGCTGCAAATCTGCACAACTATTAATTAAACTGGCCAGCTCCAAGATGGAGTGTAGATGGACCAGACAGGGAGAATTGCTCCTATTTCCACACCTGCTTTGGACATCTGGTAAATCAAGCCAGATTTTTGGCCTCTGTTTCTCTGTTTGTAAATGAAAACTCCTGCCTATGTGTGTAAATGGACTAGCAAATGTAAATGGATACAAATGGGATCACGGATACAACATGTTATTGTACCACGAGGCAAGGGACAACAGTCCATTTCCATGGGTTTTTTCTCCCCTTTTTCATCAGCAATATTTTGTGAACTGACTCAAGAAGCATCAAAGAGTCAGGTAGGACTGAGGAATCTCAATTTGGGATGGTGTTAAACAGAGTTAAATAAGCAGGATTCAAAGAAAGATCACAGGGAGTTCATCCATAAAGATGACTGTTTTCCAGAGATGAGATGCAGGACAGGGAGAAGCAAGAATGACATAGTGGCATGGCTGAAAGTGTTATACATTGGCATTCAGCCTGTAAGACATGTTGCCAAGAACGACTGAATTTCTTAGGAGGGCATGGATCCAGGAGATGATGTGTAGTAACAGTGAAGCTGCTGACAGCAGGCCAGGGCATCTGAATTGTGCTGGGACTCTTGATTCTCAGGGTAGGATGCACATGGAAAACCACAGCATGAAATCAAGGTATGCCACAGAGGTGATGCTGGAGATGCTGAGGTACAGCTGTGATGGCTGATCTTAGTGCCCTGGGGTCAAGAAAAGCTCGGTCAGAGACTGAGTTTGACAGGGCAACACTCCCTCAGTACTATATCCAGTGACCTGGTTTCTGCAACAGATGTCTCTGGCAAGAATATAACCAAGGAAGGAAAGGCTTAGATAACTGGGAGGATTTGGAAGAGCTGGAGTGCAGAACAGTCCCAGAAGGGAAAGGTGTTAAGCTTACAAAACAGACTGGGGAAAGTCACACAAGGTTCTCCTCCTAAACTGCAGATTTGGTTTCTGCAGTGGACTCAGGAGTGGGGCAGAAGAACAAAAGGTAGAGGAGAAGGTGATATTCCCTCTAAGGAAGGCAGAGATAAGAATCCATGAACAAAGGATGGATTGGGGTGAGACAAAGACCAGAGGAGGGAGGAGATGCTTGAAATAAAGTGTTTGATCTACTTGAAGGGATATGGGGGAGGCCTGGAGTGCCCACCTTACAGAACTGTGTGGAGTTTGTTTGCCTGCTACGAACAGGTTGTGATGTACCTGACCTACCCAGGGGACTGAGAAACAGGACATCCCCTCTCCCATGAAAA
This sequence comes from Neopelma chrysocephalum, assembly GCF_003984885.1. Classification (NCBI taxonomy): domain Eukaryota; kingdom Metazoa; phylum Chordata; class Aves; order Passeriformes; family Pipridae; genus Neopelma; species Neopelma chrysocephalum. The sequence continues at coordinate 10,880,917 of NW_020897725.1, read as the reverse complement.
ATTCAGACATGCAGTCCCAGGGAAAAAAACAAAAATAAGAACCTGAATGGATGCAATTCCATTCTGGCAGCTCACTGAGAAGGCGGCATCTCAGACCATGCAGGGTTTTTCTGTTTACAAAAAAAACATATATAACCAGAGATTTGTGGAGAGAAGGGGCACGGGAAGTTTCACTCTTCCTGCTGTATTTTAATGTGCCACTCAATGGCTTGTAATGGAAAAGATCTATTGTTTCTCCGGTAACAATAAAATAAGGTTAAAACAAACTGAAACATAAATTTTGCAAACAAACAACCCCCTATAAACACAGCTGTTCAATGAACTCATAGGACTGGCTGCTAGCTGAGGACTGCCCCCTAATGTTGTCATCTTATGGAAATGTCCTTTACAATGTCTTTTATTAATGAAACACCATTTCCCTGTAGGACAATGGAGAAAAAAAATGTTGGTTAGGCAAAACTTAACCTAAATGTACTCTGATGCTAGGAGATGTTTTTGGCTTGGTTTCCTATGGAGTCAGTCATTTGCTGCATCATCAAATAGCTGATGTTTACTAAAGCTTTCAGAAACCTTGGTTTTGGGGAAAAAGCCTGTTGTGGTTGACAAAGCTGCTTGGAAGACAGAGCTAGGAAATAGTTCATAATTATTTTTTTCTGAACAAAATCAGCCTGACTGTGCAGCATCTGGAACAAATAGATATTGCTCACAGGAATCCAAAATTTTTGGTGCTTCTTAGAGCCTCTGGGAAATCGAAATCCAAAATGGAATGGATCTCCTGTGGGTTTTTTTTTTGTTTTTTTTTTTTTTTTAGTGCTTTTAATCTCATAGAGGGACCCCTGGTGGCCTAGTGGTTAGCATGTGGGACTCTCACTGCTGCGACCCAGGTTCGAATCCCAGTCCCCCGGGCAGATGGAGCTCGTTAGCCCTGTAAGGCCATCCATCTATGAGAAGGTCACTCTAAACAAACCTACGTCCTGAGGACCTCACTGCCATTGTCCAAGCTTGCTTGGCCCCGGCAGATGAACCTTAGGATTAAAGGGTGGGCTCAGTTCAGCGCAGGCTGTGTCTCACCTAAAAAATCCATTGCGCAGGCTCGAAAGGTAAAAGACCTTTCCCAAAATCTTCGTTCGCGAAGACTGGCCATTATAATCTCATAGAAAAATGGGACTCTCCCTTCCTCCAAGGCTTTTTGTATCACTCCATACATAAAATTCACCTTTCATACTATTTCAGAGTGTAGATGGTTTGTATAGACATCCAGGCACATGCTTTCCTGCATGGATCCTAGAAATGCAGCATAACAGCAAACAACTCATAAAGTTAAAAGTTGGCTTTTGCCTCAATGGATAAAATTTATATCCATTTCAGTCTCTTGTTTTAGGATTAACTGGTGTTAATCCTAAAACTCCTTGCTTCCATGGTACCTAGTGGCAGTAAATCCACCCAGCAAGGAACCCTGGTGTGCTGAGCCCAGTGCAGAGCTTTAAAACAACAGGAAGGTGCATTTCTCATCACTCTCCACAACATTCATTGCTTTCCAGGCTTCTTCAGGCCCTTCTTCACTTTTTCCCCTGGTGGCACCAGCTTTTATCTTTTTTCTTGTGCTACTAGTGACTCTCACCCAAGCCTTCTCTGTTCCTCCTGACAGCTAAGTCCCCACCTGGCAACACATCCCATCATGGTCCATGCAGGATATGGTGGACACAGGGAGTTGAGCTTTGAGTTCAAACTGTGGAGCAGCTGCCTTGCAAGGAGGCACTGAGTGATGGATCTTGCTCATGACTCGGGCTCTTGTTTTCCCTATGGCAGCTGGCTCTGACTCACCTTTCCTGAGTCACTCTTCCTGACACTGTCATACCTACCTGACAGCATCAAATCCCCCATTGTCACTTTACCAAAGGCTTCCACTGTCATTTGCCCAGGACAGAGCAATTTTCTTTGGGGGGATATTTTTCATTCTTCCTCCTCTTATTGCTGCCTGACAGGAAACCATCTCCTGTTGTTCTGCTCCAAAATGTCACCTGTCTGTGGAACAGCAGTCCCAATTTCCCTCCCTTCTTCCCACACCCTGTTGTTTTACCTGGCAGCCCAGCAGACATTATAGAATCTAGGTACTAGAGCTGATGAGAGTCTGACATCACCGTGTCTACATGCTATTTCTAACGGGTGTCTTTTTTAAATTCAATATTTTTAAATTATATTTATATATAAATTATATTATAGAATATATATATGCTGAATATTGGCATCTGACCTGGGAAGAGAAAGAAGAAATTTCTGGGCAGAACCCCATGTTTTGAATTAATAAGTGTAAAAAAAGGAGAAAGAAAGACTGAGGTGATAACTAGGTATATAGAAATGATATTTTTTATTCAAGTCCTCTGCCTGTTACAGCTTAAAGGCAAGTGCCTATATGCAGATGTGAGGTCTGCTGCTGTTGCCAAATGGATAAGGCTACGTGTTCTAAATTACTGCAGGAAACAGAAGCACAAATAGCACTGTCTCCTGTATCTGGACACATTCCCTTTTTATTGTCACCTGCCTGACAGGCAGGCTGTTGCTGCTTACTAAAACCTGTCTGTAACTGAAATCCCCAGGGTAATAAGCTCCCTGTGAAACAGGTTCCTAAGTGGAAAAATCTGCACATCTCCAGATTAAATCAATAACAATTAAGAATTCTTTGAAATCTAATTGGAAAAGCAGCTATTTTGATCAGAACCATGATGTTATCTGGAAATTGTATTTTGTTTATCTACAGCAGAAGAAGGTTTTCTTCTTTGTGGGATTGGTTTGCCAGCTTCAGACACATCCTTTGATCTCTGAGATGATATAGTGAACTGAAACATGGGGGCAATCAGAGGGATTATCACGGGATGGGGAAATCATTTGATCTATTTTTAAAAGTATTTTTTTATGAATAACTCTGGGGGTTGGTTATCATTAAGAAAGGGAGAGACGATTCTCCCGTCTTTAGGAGTGTTATATTTCTCTGAAGATGATTGATTCATGTAGTTAATAATACTTAGCATTTATATAGTGCTTCCTAACTTCAAAGCACTCTACAAATACTGCTCGCTAATACCGCACACAAAACTTCTGCAATATTACTTTCAGGGAGGGATGAGGCTATTTGATGTCACTCATATTCCTGTGGATGGTTTTCTGTTCAGGGCCCTCTTTAGTTGACTCGGGTTAACTGGGACAGAAAATCCCAGTGAGATAAGGAGAAAGACTAAAGTTCTAGTCAAGAATGCAGTGAGACTCTTTCAAGCACATGATCTGAAAACTCTCCTGCTCATCTTCAGAAGTTCTTCTACACCTTGTAAGGACTATCCTACTAAGTTAACTGAGTTTCTAGTGCCTATTGTAAGGAAAGAACTGTTGTTTGAAGACCTCTAGCAATAGCAATGTTCACCAAAAAAAAGAAAGCACAGAACATAAGAACACAACCACGGCAGACATACTGTGCTTTATGTAATAATACCCAGTGTTTAAAACAAAACACAATCCAAGCTTTAGAGAGAACTTGAAACTCTAATGCTTAATGAGGCCCTTTTTTCCCCCTTGAACCTAGTTTTCTTATGGTACACATTCATGCCAACAAATAGCAGATGGTGATGGCAGATACGTACTAAAACAGCTAAAACTGTGTTCCTTGCAGGAGTATCTATCATGCTGATCGGGCTGAACAGGCCGTACCGGCAACAATGTCTGGTCCATGCCAGGAAGGAAATATCAAAACCTTTCTAGAGATCTCCCTGAATGCTGTTTCAAGGGGCTCACTCTACAAACAAAGGTAGATTTGCTGTAGTGGCTCCCAGGAGCTGCTCAAGTTGGGAATACTACTGTCTTAGCCGTGTGTTGGCTCTGAGGGAGTGGCTTGGAGCAAGCCAGGATCAAGGATGGAAAGGATGCACCCTGAGTGTGTGGTGCTCCCCTGCTCTAGCAGGGCTCCTTCCTCATTGCAGGAGTTGAAAGCAGCTTTCAACCCTGACAGCTGCAGAGCCAGTCAGACCCAGTGTTTCTACTTGGGCTTACTGTAGTGCGACTTTTGCTTCTTTCCAGAGAGATTTCCTAAAAGATTTCTGAGTCTTCAGGTCTTTGGCTTCTGTCTGGCTCACTGCAGGCAGCTGTGACAAAATTTCTTGGAGCACAGAAATTTGTTTACCAGGAACTGGCATAAGACCCATTTTGGGAAGGGCACTAAGTCTGTCATGGGTAAGAAAGAATTAAGGGAATCTTACATGTCCAAGGAGCTCATCAAGGATCATGGATGCCCTGGCCTCTAGGAGATCATACCATCTGTGCTATCATACTAAAGAGGGACTTTTAAGTGGTTTTCAGACACTAATATTTATCATCCCAGTCCCACAAAACTTCAAGTGGCACAGACCTTATCCTTTCCAATCATTTTCCTTCTCCAAATACTTTGGCACAAGATTACAGGGTAGGATTATCCTACAGGAAGAGCAGGTGGCCTGAGAGTCACAAGTCCTGAGCTCTGAACCGATCTGTCACTGGTTTGTGGTGTGATCTCAGGCCAGTGTTGGGGCATGCTGGACACCACATCTCCCACTGGCTCCGGAGGAAGCATTGTCTGTTTGGTGTGTTGGAACCAAAACCCCTGACCGTCTGGACTCTTTGATGTCTGCAATGAAAAGATGAGATTTCTCACACCCACCTCCATGGGCTGTTGTGCCACTTCATTGATATTCATATGGCACTGTCAGATGTACACACTGTGAAAGAATCTACAGTAACCACACTATGTTCCTCCCAGTGCTGGTGTAGCACAAAGCCTTGGCTTTGAGGAATTGCCCAGATTTTTCTCTACAACCCTCCAGGCACCTCAGCAAGCTGATCTCTTATATTCCTCCAGGCATGTTGGCTGGTGATTTGCATGGCCTTTTTGTAGTGATACTCACTTTCCCCTATTCACTTTGCTGATTGATGAGCTGATTTGAAGTTACCTCTTGCTTGTAGGTTCAGCCTCTTGTTTAGTTGCTTTGCACTCTTATCTGATTGCTGAAGTGGAAACTGGGCTTTGCTCTTAGGCAGAAGCAAAGCCACAAAGCAGACCAAACTCTGGCATGCATGTCCAAGCTTTGAAAAATGCAAGTGTGTTGGGCTCTAGTAGAAGAGAAAGCAGACCCTGTGTCTGCAGGGAGCTCAGCCAGATCCCGCATTTTTCATAGATGCCCCATGTCTTCATCAGTATGCAGATCCATCTGCGCTGCTGAGATATCTGCATAGTACAGGCAAGGAGTGGGGGAATACATTTATAAATAGGATCACTTCATCTTTCCCTTTCCTGCTGTCCCTACTCTCCTATATTCCCTGCTGATGGAGGTACTTCACTGCTGAGAGCTGCCAGTTTCACCCCACCTTCATCCCTGCTCTCATGTCACCAAACACCTTCTTTTTTGCATTGTAGATGAAGAAGCAGGGGATGAGATGAAGGGGTGGATGGGGAAGGAGGGATAGAATCCAGTGGCTGTTAAGACTCTTAAAGTAACTTTTATAATTCAATTAACAATGACATGTACTAGAACTGATGAGAGTCTGACATTACTGTGCCTACATGCTATTTCTAACAGGTGTCTTTTTTTAAATTCAGCAGCTAAATAATAGCATCTTCTCAGAAAGGGTGCACACTATCAACCTACCTGCATAGCACAGCAGCCTGCATCAAAATACTTCAGAACACCAAGTACAGCTCACTCTTCCTGCTCACTGTGCTAGAAGGTTGTTAAATGTTGTATGGTCACAGAGAAATTAAACACTGCTCCTACTCATGCTTACTCACACGAGAAGCTGTTGGAGCTGGAGTCACACTGAATGCAGCACTCATGTTAATACATCACAGTAACAGTTGCTTGGAAGAAAAACAGCAAGAAAGTGTATGAGACACAGCTCTTTTGCAATTGGGTTGAAGTTTTTCTCCTGGCATCTCGCTGTGATTTTCTGGAAGTCAGAAGAATTCCAGAATCCCAATTTTCTTTTCCTGTGCCCCAACAGATGAAAAACCTCTAGTGAAATTGTCCCATGGACACACTCCTGGCTCTAAAGTGGTTTGGCTGCATGGCCTATGTGTGTGTTTTACTCTTTCCCCAAGCTCACACCATCCTTTGGTGAGCTGATTTGTCCTCGTTTGTCTGATTGCAGATGTAGAAACTTTGCTTTGCCCTCTGACAGCAGAGAACCCACCCCAGACTCCCTGGGAGAGACCAGCATCCTTCAAAAAGTTTAAAAAGTCATGTTTTCCACCCTAAAATTTGTCTTTTCTTATTAAGAAAGTAATAGAGGAGGTTTTGGAAATTCCATCATCTGGCACTGAGGATGTAAATGTTCACAGATAATGCAGCAATGGTTTCAAAAACTTACTTTTCAAAAAAAGATGAAAAAGATGCTGAAGTAATTTACCCTCTAGACAGATGACTCACAGATTTGTCAGAAGCCAAAAGGTCATAGCAAACACTTAGGGCGGTTCTACTATTTCCCCTGGAAAACAGATGCCCTTGCAACTGTTAAGAGATGCCTCTTGAAACACATAATTCAAAGAAGCGTGTATACATCAACCATCACGGCCATGAAAGCGAGGGAGAAAAGCAAGTGCTACACAGACACAAGTGTGGAGAAACTCCATGGATTGGTAGCACAGTGCTAAGCAAAGTGACAACAACAGTTCAGTGGCAGATCTGTCCCTGATTCATGTTATAATTCAATGGGAAAAACCCACTTCAGAAAGGCTTTGAGAACAGCATTGTGTAAGATGAGACGTCCTTCTTTGGAAGACAGTCCATCTTCCAGGACATTCACAAATGTCTGGTGGAACAGAACTTTTTTTCCCAACCACAATCTCCCAAAATGCCCGTGAAGAAACTGTTCACACTGCCAAACAGCTGCTAACCACAGCAAGGAGTCTGGGACAGCAGGACGAGCCTGCATTAGATAGGGACAAAGTGCATTCCCAAAGTGATTCCCCCAGCAGAGACGGACACAGATTGTCCCTCACAGACAATCTAATTCAAATGTAATGCTGCAGAACAACGTTTTCTAACCAGCAAGGCACTTCTTATTTAGACAAAGCTCAGTTGAGACACTGACCTCAAGATGGCCTTGCAACACGTCCCAGGATTTAGAGTGCCTAAAGCTGTTCTGGATGGAGTTACATGGGGAAGCCAAATGTGCTGTCTGGTTTCCAGCCCAGGAAAGAGAAAACAGGCACAGAATATGTGATAAGGGAGAAGCAAACGCACACATGAAGGGGCAATAAGATGGGAAGGAGAAAAAAATCTGAGAGAAGAGGATGGGACAGGCAAGCAATCAAGCAATCACTAGAATAGGAGATAATGGCAAAGATGCAATACTGGAGGTCTCAGAGGAGAAACTAACAAAAGGGAACCCACTGGTTTGTTGTCCTGTTGCACTGTTTGGTAATGCTTTGCATTAAAAAGTGTTTGTGGACATATGAAGTACTAGAAAATAAAGGCTTCAGGTGTTCAGATATTCAAACTTGGACCTCTGCAGTGCAGAATTACGGTGGTTTTCCCAATTGACACTTGGCTGTGGAACAGCAACTCATTCCGCCAATGCATTTGGTATGCTGGGGGTTCTGCCCGTGCACTTTCTCAAGCATCAAACTCCAGCACAAACATGAGACATACCCTGACTCTATCCCTGTGAAGCAAAGCAGCAAAGATACAAAGATGCAGTTGATAACAGGCTGTCAGGTCTAAGCAGAACTTTAGGACTTGCTGACACACTGTTTTAAGTCTACCAGTACATTTTCTGGTTGGTAGCCAGATCTCACAACTTTGTAGTTGTCACTGTAAGATAGACCCTACAGATCAATCACCTTGTTTGGTAATGTCATGTCAGATTGGGATGACAGTGGATTTCATCAGAACCTGGCGTGGGTGCTTTTGTCACTTACTTCGCATATGGAAAATCTCATGTATTTTTGCCAAAATTTCATGGGGATGAACTAGGAAGGGATGAGGAGGAGTAGAAGGGGAGAAATGTGACAGCAGTGTCAGCCTGCCCCATTTCTGACATTTGAAAGAAAAAGGATTTTTATTTTTTTATTTCTCATTATATGCTTTGACCTGACCAAAAGAAGTAAAGAAAATTATTTTTAAAAAAGTATTTTTTTTATTGTAGTATATTAAAAAAGGAAAGTCTGAACTAAGCTATTTTGTCCTCAAGAAGTATTTAATTTCTTGCAGAACTTTTCATTCATTGAGGTTATCAATATGTTTGTGGGTTTCATTCTGACTTGGAACAAACCTGGATTTCAAAACCATATTTCTTCCTGGAACAGAGTTCTCATGGTCCCCTCCTTCAGTGCCAAACTAGTGTGGGTTTGGGAGGATCACACTGCCAAGAGCACAGTTGCTGACTCCACTTTTATGTCTTGGTCTCACCTTCTGCGTCAGAATGTTAATTTTGATACTTGTATAATCCATACATATTTCATGGTCTGAACTAAGATGTGTGTACAGATGTGACATTTTTCTTATGCCAAAAAAAACAGGTAAGACAGAGGGTGTCAGAACTAAGAGTAACTTGGCAATCCTGAGGTAAGCAGGAAAAGAAACCAGAGACACATTAAACTCCAGGAAAGTGAATGAGGCAGAGTTTAAGGCCCAAGTAATGGGAGAAGTAAACAGGCAGCCAAGAGGAATAACCTTGGCCAACGAACAACAGGATGTGTGATGCCCTTTCATGTGGAACAAAAGGCAAACAAGAGACCTTACCCGTGTTCTTTCTGCCTGAAAAACATTGCTGATTGCACATAGCAGAGGTGAAGTTAGAAGTCAAACACAAGCCCTCAGTCTTCTCTTTTACAACCACAATCAGACAACAGACAGAAGAGGGTAAAAAAATGCAAATGTAGAGTCTTGCTAGAGGGAACCTAAATATAAAGAAGGGACTACAGGCACTTAGCAACTTTCATGTCCTCTTGGGTGTTCGGAAAGGAATTGCCAGAGGGAGAAACTGAAAGTCTGTGAATTACTGAGTCTGTGTGTTGATGCAGAGTACCCCAGTACCTCCTCCCTTTCTTCTTTTTTTTTTTTTTTAATTTTTGGAAGGGGGGGGCATTGTTTGAAGTCAAACCCTGAGCAAAACCGGATATAAGCAAACCATGAGATTGCAGGTGATAAATGGCTAGGAGAGACTCTCCAGAAATGTGATAGGCTACAACACTGAAAGTCTTTCAGAGCCCTTCTTGGCTGGTAGGAAGCAGTCAGGTGCCCACAGAGACACTCACAACACAATAATGCACTAGCTAGAATAACCAACAGGCCAAACTGGGTGTAGGAGGGATCTTGGTTCCAATTTTCACCTCTCTGTTTACATCACTGGACTAAGATCTACCTCTAAACTCAGTATCCAGTTGGTGTCATTAGTTGATTACTCTGCACTGCTCTCTAATTCTCTGATTTTGCTCAGAAACTTTATCTGAGGATCTGCTCCATTCAAGTATCTAAGTTTTTTTGGGGGGGAAGGTATTTCTGTTGAATTTTAATTTCTGAATGGAAAGCTAAAAATAATTCCAAACTAGATGTAATCAGAGCACAAGTATAAATCACACATGATTCACAGCACCAGCATCCAGTGGGAGTTTCCTGGGAGGGATTGCTTCCCCAGGGCCCAGGTTTCAATGTGACACTGATGTGTTTGGCTTCTCTCCCACTTTTGTAGAGCATGAGTAAGATTCCAGCCCCAAGACTACAAATTCGCTTGGGATGTTGACATCTGCAATCAAACCAAATTGTTTAAAATGGTTCTACTATTCCCCATAGGAGTTCATTTATTCTGATCTATGGGGAGGTGATATACCTTTCCCTGTTTTGTCTAATATAAGAAAATAATAAATAAATAAATAAATAAATAAACAAAATTTAATAATAATAATGATAATAATAATAATAATAAAACTTTTGCTTCTCTTTCCCCTCAAATCCACCACATGCTTTGAGCTGTTACAGACTTGGGAATTCTCTGCTAATACAGGCCCAGGAACATCTTTGTATCTGTACAGTTATCCAGAGATTTCTTTCCCTCCACATTTCACTATGTGTCTGGGGTATTGTTCTACTTTCTCAATTACCAATGACTAATTTAAATCGTCCCAATTTTCAGCTCCCCCCTGGTAGCCTCCTGCACTGCTCCCAGAGGAATTGCCCAAGACACTTCTCCTTCTTTCCTTCTCACACTCTGTCTCCCCACTCCATATCTAATAATTTATGTAAATGAATTCATCAGTATCAAAGTTATGTTGGAGGGAGAAGGAAAGTCTGACTGATCATGCAAAGTATATGGACAGCTCTGGGAAAACACTGTTTTTCTTTAAATCTCTATACCCTGCAATGCACCTCCTGAAAACTGCCTTAATCAAGACTGTTCACATTAGCCAGTGATACTTAAGCAATCTTAAGGTAATGATTTTCAGGTGAACTGCATTTTCCAGGCAGTAACCATAAGTCAATTCCCACAGCTCAAGCCTAGCAAACCATTTCTAATCCTTAAACCTAAAATGATCTCCACTTGTAAAAGCTACTCATTTAAATGGACACATCCCTTAAAATGACATCTTCCACAAGTGCCTCACGTGTTCGATGTAGTAGTATGAAAACAAAGATTGTTTGCTGATGAATCTTTGGCATTTGCCAACCTTAAAGCTGTGTAATTGCCAGAAAAGGGTTTTGCTGAGGGACCTGGGAGGCCACAATCCCTTTTCCCCACTGGCATCACTGCTATGACTAAGAATTTGTTCATTCAGTTTCACAGAGGTTCATCTATTTCAGTGTCTCCTCTGACACTTTTAAGTTGTTCTGTATTCAGATTTTATGCTGCAGATACATCGGACTTGATGAATGCAGACAGGAATTTTATTTCATTATCTTAAACCATTCAAATTGCACATGCAAAATAAATATTGACAGGGAGGTGAAATGAACACTTCACTGTATCTCACAGCAGGAGTTACAAATGACAGAAGGGAGTGCATAGGGTAGGTGGGACAAGATAACAGAAAGCCTTGTGTCTTTGAGTGGTGCACTAAGTGGGGACTGATATTGCTAAACCCCCTAAGAAACATACCCTATATATAAGCCATCCTCTCCCTAGATCCATCTCCTAGATCCTCTGGGGGGTGGAGGGATCTTTTATGTTTCTGCACTCATTAGCAATACCAAGAGACCAGTAAGTAATTGCATAAATTCTCTTGATCATAAACTGGTACTGTTTAGCTTTAATTGGTACTGGAAAATAAAAATAGGATCATAAGATAATTCAGCCTAGAAAAGACCTCAGGAGCTCTGTAACCCAACTTCCTACTCAAAGTAGGGTCAGCCATGGAATCAGGGTTGGTTCTTTGGGGCTTTATTCAGTGAAGCTGTAAAAACTCCAAGGATGAAGAGTGCACAACCTCTCTGGACAAATTCTGCTTCCAGAAGCTTACCTGGTATTGCATCTGATACATCTGCAGAAATTCTTTTTTCTTTGCAGCCCCCAGAAACTACAAAAGTAGTCACATAACCTTTCCTGATGGAGGACCTTAAGCAAGTTGCAGTCTACAAACTGGCATTGTCTTCCACTGCTGTGTCTCCAAAAACTGTGCTACTACAAAATCTGGGCAGCCCACACTCCCTGACGTGTGCAAGGTCCTGCCTCACAGGTCCTGCCTCACAGGTCCTGCCGTAACGTTGCAGACACACGTGGCTCAGTCTTGCTGCCTATTTCATAGTCAGGAAAACTGATGTGTAGAGAAGTTTGTGATGTGTATCTTGACAGAGTAAAGTCACTAAAAAAAGATGGGAATTTCCTTTCACTGCCCTCAGTGTCATTCTCTACATTGTCTCTCTGGCCATTTAAGCAGAGTTCAGCCCTAGTCTGCTCCTAACAGAAGGGACATATACCATATGGGATCCACAGTCAATTCCTTAGCTGCCACTTGCTTTTATTGCCTTATCTTTTCTACTGTAGCTATTAAAATTTGCAGTAAATTCATACATCTTGTTCCTGATTTTGATGTTGTTCCCTACAAGGCCATCATTCCCTGCTCTTCAAAGCTTTTCTTCACTGTGTTGTAGGCTGGTGCGAATCAGACTAACTCCAAGAAGCTGCCAGGGGCAGCATCAGGGTTTGCATTTTTATGTGCAGTTCTGAAATCTGGCAATTAAGATGCCAACAGACAAAGTCCTGCCTCTGGCAGCCCCCTCTGCCCTTCACAGCAAGACATCTGAGCTGCTATCCATTAGGCTCCTCATCACTGCAGCCATCAGCATTACATTTTCTGGAAACTCACTGCCAACTCTGCTTTCCTTAAAATTCTGCCCTGTAGTCCTGGCACTCTTTGAAAAGTAGTTTAGGTATTGGTGAGTGGGATGAGGGTAAAGTAGGGCAGAGCAGGGAGGGAGGAAGGGGGCAGCAAACTGGCAGTGATAACCTCATCAGCTTTTCAAGATAAGTCGCCTCCACTTGTCGCTCAGGGTCCCTAATCCCAGAGGAGCACCAAAGAAACTGCAGAATTTCTTCACCAGAAATAACCCTTCCTTTGCAGCACTACTGCCTGTGTCCACATAACATAGGTCTGCATAAGGGGAATATCCCTCATCTGTGAGGAATTTCAATAAAAAATTTATTTCAGATTGACACAAAGCAAAGTAGATATTCTCACTGAAGGCAGATTTTCTTTTCCCTCCAAAACAGGTTGCTTTAGGGGTGATTCAAAAACTCCATTTGAGCCAGAAAATCATCATTTTGTTTTCAACATCTTTATTGGGTGCCATGAATTATTTTAATTTGATTTTTCTGCTTTTGTAAATATTTCCTTTCGGAAATTTTTGTTTGAAAAAGAAAGGAAAATGTGCCCTGATATGACTGGCATTTTATGAGTTTTCTCCAAAATGAAATCCTCATTAACTCATCTAATGTATACAAATATTTTATTTTCTCTTAATGAAATCATGTATTTCAAAGGAACATGATTCTACCCCATGTCTTCTGATTTTCACTGCACTGGTTTAAAGATGCTTGTTCTAGGCTATTATAAGAAGAAATTTGTGGGGTTTTGCTGTAGCATTTTCATGGAGTACTTAATGCCAGAAGCAGGTAACTACGATGGGTAATGTCTTACTGACCGCATTTGCCACTCCAGCCTCCTCATTGTATTATTTGAATAATAGAGGGGATAGGAGCTGCTTTGATTTCAGACAGGTATCCAGACTTCGCTTGAAGTAGGATGGCTTAATTTTGTGTGAAATCTTAGAGCCTTATTTCCCACACAGAGCCACGCACGGCTCTGGCCAGGCTGCTGTCGCCAGCGCCGGCGGGGGCTCTGTGAATCACACAGGCCCCCACAGTGAGCGGAGAACGAATTTCCCCCGAGCTGCCTCTTTGAAGTGCTGCTCGAGCGCAGCCTTCACAGGCCACAAGCGGGCTGACATTTTGTGTAGCTCCTGGATGGCGAGCAGGCTCGAAATAACAGCAAAGGAAGATCTTTGACCCTGGCTGATATTGCATATAACTAGATATTCTTCTGAAAATGCAGCTTTTACTGGCACAATTTAGGGGAAGAAGAGGGAAGACAGAAACTTTTAATAAAGAAAAGCACAGGTATTTGTTCAATACGTGTTTCGCCACCTAAAACCGCATGTGAAAGAACATTGCTTGTTTGGCTGAGCTCTAGACCTGAACCTCTTTGCTATGACATTTTAAATTACTACCAGATTATATTCACTATTTAAAGAAAAGTTAAAATCCACTTGTTTTATCTCAGGGTAATTAGTTTGAGGGCTGTGAAGCTGAACTCAGTATGTTCATCTTGAAAAACTAGTGTCCTCTTCCAAATTTTCTCTTCTGTATGTGGAAGCTGTCACTGTTTGTAGCCAAAAATTACTTGCTCTCCACCCCCATTTCACCACTGTTATATTTTTCCTCTTCAACCACAACTAGCTGAAATAACTCTAATCACCTATTTTTACAGTTTGAGTTAGGGAGTGTTCACAGGACTCATTTTGCTGGCAGAGCTGAAGTGCTTGCAGAAAGGGAAAAAGAAGAGAGATACAAATTCAGAGCAGCAAAACAGCAGCTGAACATGATAATATCATCAGCTGGCAGAGGTGGCTGCACACTGAGCATCTGTCTATGGCCTAAAATGACTGTTTTGTTTGGGATTTTTTTGTTTGTTTGTTGGTTGGAGTTTTGTTTTGTTATACTGCAGGATCACTCCTAATTGATAATACAATTGAGAAAGAAACTTCAGAAAAAGAACCCTAAGTCCTTCATTTCTTTTAATTCCCTACTGGGTTTCTGGAAGAAGTAGTTTGTGGCAAACAAGGAAGACAAACCTGGAACCTCTGCTTCATCCTGCCTCTTAAATAAGAAGATTTGTGATTCTACATCTAAACCCAACAACTTGCCATGTGGCCCTGGTAAGTTACATAAGCTAAACTTTTCACAGTTTAATGTCTAAAACTAATCCTTTAATCCATATTTTGGTTTCTGTAATTAACTCATCTTAAATATTATCTGCAGGTGCTCAGACATACTGAAAAATTGATAAGGTATATACTTATTCTTACATAAGGCACCCAAATTTGAATTTTTTTGGCCATAATGACTGCTCCTTGGTGTTAATGAAGACTTTCATACATTGAAGGGTTCTTCTGATGAAGCAATTTTAAACTGTACTTCTCTGTAACTGCTGAACATTATGCTTCAAGCACCAAAAGAAGCCCAAAGTGACAAGATGCAAATTCTGGTGATTTTTTTTCCTACTCCATGACAGGCATTTTTAGTCAATCTTTTTTTGAAATGTTTAGGGGAATGTCTCTCCTTCTGTTAACTCTGTATGGGGCTAGGTGACACTAATGGTTAACAGAGACTTGCTGAAGGTCATGGTTTTGGAGGTCGGGGCACAAGACTTTTCAGATGGCTGAACAACAAGTTTGTCCTAATAGTTAAGGTGAACGAATTTAACTCTTTTTTTCTCTGCCTCATGGATTACAGCTACAGAGAAAACATTTTCTTAGAAACCTAAGCTTTTCAACAAGCTCCCATTAGTTCAGAAGAAGTCGCAATAGATTCCCACCTGTTCAAGCTACTAATGGTACAAATACCCTGGCCTCCTTTCGAGGTGCCTTCATCTCCCTCTTCCCAAGGTTACTGGATTGTTGAGTAAAGGTATTGTGATTTCTTTTCTCAGACCTCTGCTTAAAGTTTCTTCCTTCCATTTCTATCAGAGAGGCACCATCCTGACAAGCTCTGTGAGATGATGTAAGATGAATAATAAGGGTCTTGGTTACTAATTTTCTGTGGACTGATGCACAGGAATTGTCAGAAGGGTGAATTTTGGGGCAGAAAGGGCCAGGTAAAATCTCAGAGGCTGCACTCCCGAGCTCTGCCCTTTATTTCTTTTCCCAGGGTTGAGCCAAAGGACTGGCAGCTGAAGGACTGGCATGTCACAGGCTTTTGTTTCTGGAACACAATTTCCCCAAGTGGCTGATAACAGGCTGAATCTATTCTGTGGAGAATGTCTTCAGAGCCTGCCCTGATACATTTATTATAAACAAAAGCCGAAGAACTTTAAATTTTGTCTCTAACAAAATGCTATTCTGGCTATTCAGATAAAACAGGTTTGGCTTGGGGTTTTTTAGATGCAGAGCTGCCTTTGCTGCAGAAATTCTCACATATTAAGGAAAGATCAATACCACAGCTAATGGCCTAAGGTATCAGAAAGCCTCACTGGAGGAAATGAGAATGTTGTCTGGAAACCAGATGATGATAATCCTCAGGATAAATGGATTTAGAGATTTCCGAAGCCGTTTTAGTAAACAGAGGGCAGACTTAGGCAGTTATTTCAACAAGTTCCTTTACAAAAGAGAAAGAGATTGCCATTTTCCTGTTTGATTTTAGTCTTGACATTGATGAGTCTCAGCGAATACTTATTAACCTCTTAGATGCAGAACCGACCTTTTAATAAAGCATCCTCTTCTTCTTTACAAAGAAATCTTAACACCAGTCATTTTGTCTTACAAACGTTGTCCTTGCACATGCTGTTTGACAAAAGCTGGCAGAAAGCCATTGATTTCCCTGGAGTTGAGCAGAGGCAGGTGGAAAACTTGCAAAGGACTCAAGGCAGAGCTCAGACAAGTACCAGAAAGCAGAGACCCCTTGATTCTGCTCTCGGGTCCATGGCTGTGAATCAGAAGGCATCCAGGGTAGAGTAGTGTTCAGTGTGGCCAGCAAGACTGTCCAAACAGCCCTGGGGCCTAAGGCCAAAGGTCCAGACAACCCACATGGCCTCTATTCATCTTCTCTCTTACCACCCCTCCAAACACCTCTTTCCAAGACAGTGTTTGACAGCCTGGGTCATCTCTTCCCCTGTGGAAGCTGTTTCATGATTTAGCTCATATGTGTTATATTTTTAAGTTGTACTCCTTCCTCTGTGAGGCTAAAAAGGCATCCAAGATCTGGGAGCTTATGGTACTTCTTCTGCAGCTGCTTAGAGACACGCTCTGTATTGCTCCCTGTTCTTCCCTGTATCTCTTTGACTGTTGCAGAGGGCTGAGCTTATATGTTCCTTTTTCTCCCTCTTTGAATAGAAGCATATAATCTAGTTTACAGGTTTTTAGTGGATATTGGTGCACCAGCTAAACTCCCCAAACTGCGTTCAGAACCAGACCAACAAAAAGGTGAAACACAAAAGTTTAAACCACCACAAGTGTCAAAGTAGTTTACCTGCAGTCAGAGCAGGGTCAGCTATGCCCATTCAGCTGATTTGTGGTAACTCACTGAGTCATTGCAGCACAAACACATTTAAGAGGCTCCATTTAAAAAATGGAGGGTCTGGTTTTTCCTGGAGTTGACTTACCCCTCACTGCAGCAAACCTTTGACTCATTTCAATTTCAGATATAGTCCATGGGAGTTTGAAACTAGATGATCTTTAAGGTCCCTTCCAACTCAAGCCATTCTTTGATTCTATGACTTGGTAGACATGCTTCAGCACTGCCATTTTCCATGTGTACCACATCCTGCTGCCCACACAGTTACTGGGGCAGTATTAACCCAACACTCTCTGTCCCGTAGGACCTCTCTTTCATCAGCCACCTTCTCTCTCAAACAATTAAAGTGATAATGTTAAACTGAGAGCAGTTACACCTTGCCCTACTTAGCTTCTCACCCATTTTCTCTGTTTGAGAGTTGCAGAAAGGCCTATGTGCATGGAAGCTCATCTGCTTTTTTCCAGGTGTCTCTATTGGTCTAATAAATGGTATTACTTCTCTACGGCAACTTTTCTTTTTGCACATCCTTAAAATTTTGTAGTTGTAAGAATACTATCACTACAACGTGTTATTATGGCTATTGTATTTCTGACTGAGCTGTAAAGTCAAGGATCTTACAGTCATTAAAAATCCCCCAATATTCCTCACAAAGAACAGGAATGTTAGTACAGGTTCCCTGGCCCAGTGAGCACAATCTTTACATAATGTTTCAGCTGAATTGTGGCTCTCTTTACTTTCAGTTGTAACTGTGGGTTGTTAAACATCTGCCATGGTTCCCCCCGCTCCCCCAAGAGATCAAACTGCACATGAATTATAGATATAATACAAGCAGTCTTACACATGTGTTACCCAAAGCCTCTTACATGGGTCAGAATCACATGGTTATTGTCCTGTCAGATCTTTGGAATAAAAATCCGTGGACTCTGTGACACAATCCCACTGTATTGATCGCTATAAAAGAGACAGAGAATCTTTGACTTGAGATAAAAAGATATCAGATGTCTGTGATTAACTACGAGCAAAACTTGAGTGTTGCAGAAAGAGCTTTTAATTGATTCTATAAATGTTCCTCTCTGTTTGCGGATTTATACACCTGAATATGGATGTGTTTTGGAAAGTATTTTGTTGTACAGATCATACATAGGTGTGTTTGTCCATATCTGTGTGATGAATATGTGGCAGGGCTGTAGAAGTCCCACACACACCAGGGGTTTGCCTACTGGGCCTGGGGGCCAGCTCAGTGCCTGGATATCTCGGGCTGTGTCTCATCCTGGATCCCCTCACTGGGCCTGATACTGATCCCCCACCCACAAGCTGGCATCCCAGCCTGGACGTGGCTCATTCTCATCCCTGAGGAGCTGCTTGATGTCAGGGCTGGGGCTTCCCCCCAGCTGCTCCCAAGGGAGGGAAGGGGAGGGGAAAGTTTGGGAAGGTTTGGGAAGGGAAAGTTTGGGAAGGTTTGGGAAGGTTTGGGAAGGGAAGGTTTGGGAAGGTTTGGG